>NC_081180.1:139590900-139663824 GCF_029867415.1 Vicia villosa | reverse complement strand
CCTGGTCGCTATTGACTACTTCACAAAGTGGGTAGAAGCAGCTTCATTTGCTTCTGTTACCAAGAATGTGGTGGCCCGGTTCATCAAATACAATCTCATTTGTCGGTACGGCATCCCTGAACGGATTATCACGGACAATGGCACAAATCTAAACAACAGAATGATTACTGAACTTTGCACACAGTTCAAGATCAAACATCATAATTCTTCTCCATATCGACCAAAGATGAACGGCGCGGTGGAAGCTGCCAACAAGAACATCAATAAAATCATACAAAAAATGACAGTAACCTACAAAGACTGGCATGAGATGTTACCTTTTGCTCTTCATGGTTATCGCACATCTGCGCGTACTTCAACAGGGACAACTCCATTCTCCTTAGTCTATGGTATGGAGGCAGTTCTTCCAATTGAATTTCAGATTCCTTCCCTAAGGTTTATGAAAGAAGCCAATCTAGACGAAGACGATTGGATTCAAACACGGTTGGACCAGATAAACTTGATTGATGAGAAAAGGCTCGCAGCTATTTGTCATGGTCAGCTATACCAAAAGCGTATGATCAAAGCCTTCAACAAAAAAGTCAAAAGTCAAGCATACCAAACTGGTGGCTTGGTTGTCAAACGCATCATCTTACCACAAGGTGATCCCAGAGGCAAATGGACTCCCACCTACGAGGGACCATTCATAATCAAGAAAATATTCTCCGGCGGCGTTATGTTGCTTACCACCATGGATGGTGAGGATTTCCCACACCCTGTGAATGCTGACATAGTCAAAAAATACTTCGCTTAAAAAGAAAAAAACAGCTCGCTAAGTTGAAAACCTGAAAGGGCAACTTAGGCAAAAAATGAGCGTCTCGGTGGATTGAAAACCCGAAAGGGCGGTCCAGGCAAAAATTAGAGACTAAACAAATACTATCCCGGTAGGCTGAAAACCTGAAAGGGCAGCCTAGGCAAAAGTTAGGGAATGAAGCATACAACTATGTTCCGTTCAGCTGCCTACTCCCCATCAAGATTCAACACCTCAAAGACACCGATCAGTCCAACCACTTTCTTCCAACAAGTGAGGGATGAGATGCTCGAAGACAGATTGGCAATAGCAGAATTGAAACTTGACTGGATTGTTTTCACATAGCTATTTATCTTTATAAATATTTTCCAAAACTTTATGATAGTTTCCTACTTCTAGGATTATTGTCTCCCTGTGCTAATCAGCCTATCATGGCTCTTTTTCAAAAATCAATGCAGCTTAGGCTCAAAAATCACCATTTTCACTTTTTCTGTTTTAAATACGTAAACGTCCCAATGATAATTCTGAATGAACATGTGCATTTGAATATGATTGATGTTTACCAGGAAAAACAGGAATAGCATTCAGGTAATGTCCCAATTATCTGGACATCATCCCATCAGAAGAAAATCCCCAAGAGAAACGCATTTCTCAGCAAATTCCTCAAAAAGATTTTCTCTTCAAAAGAAGTCTTATCCCCCAGCAGGGTTGTTCCAGATTACTATCTTCAGAAGGTGTGATCCCCGCACCCGGACTTGGTCAGATAGTGCATCGGAGGATTATGCATCTTCCTCATTCCCATTTGAAAGGGCATCAGAACTTCCAGCTACCTTTCATTCGCAAGTGATAGTCAAAGATCCTTCAACAGAGTACCATGGTTCTCAAAGAATTTCCCCAGCCGAGGGTACTCAAACAAGACAAAAGATCATCAACAATCACAATATAGTCATATCCAGATGACTGATGGAAATTTATTTTCCCAAATAGAAGCTTGACATTCGTATTCATATTCACATTCATACATCATACATCATACATCATACATCATACATCATACATCATGCATCATGCGCGTATTCATACGCATATTCATACACAACATAACATGCATATTTCTCCTTTAACTCGAGAATATCTCACATTACATGCATCATAAACATTGCATATCACTAACTTGATTTTTCAGGTAGACGGATATCTTCAACAAAGATATTCTCAATCACATGCAGTGTTCACCTGAATTCCATGAACGATTCTCTCAGATATAATCAAGCCAAAGATTCATTCTGATCACTTATCAACTCAAAAACAAACATCACAGATCTAAGTTGATACCTCATACGGTTCCAAAACGATCTAACATCGCAGATCTAAAGTTGATACCTTAGACGGTTCCAGAACGATCTAACATTGCAGATCTAAAGTTGATACCTCAGACGGTTCCAGAACGATCTAACATCGAAGATCTAAAGTTGATACCTCAGACGGTTCCAGAACGATCTAACATTGCAGATCTAAAGTTGATAACTCAGACGGTTCCAAAACGATCTAACATCGAAGATCTAAAGTTGATACCTCAGACGGTTCCAGAACGATCTAACATCGAAGCTCTAAAGTTGATACCTCAGACGGTTCCAGAACGATCTAACATTGCAGATCTAAAGTTGATACCTCAGACGGTTCCAGAACGATCTAACATTGAAGATCTAAAGTCGATACCTCAGACGGTTCAAGGATGATCTAACATCAAAGATCTAAAGCTGATACCTCAAACGGTTCCACAATGATCAACTTTCAAAATCTAAAGCAGGAAAAAGTTTGGACAAGTTCCGTAGCAATCATCCTCCTAGACTTAAAGCGGTAACCTTGGACGGTTCCGAAACAGTCAACACAAAGACTTACAAATCCTTCATCAAGATATAATCAATGGATTCATTCTGATGAACAAACCCTCAACCCATTTACCAGGTGGCATCTGAAAGCCCATCTCAGGTAATGTTCCAATCTGCCAACAACATTTCGCAGACGACATTCAAATGCAACTTCCAACATCTCTTCTGATCAAGGTAAGTGCAAATTTTCAGGGCATCTAAATATTCAATCATCTTCTACCTTCAGATTTCAGACAATCTCTTCAGGTTTAAGAAGATTGAATAGGGGAAACTGTTATACCCCAAAATTTGCCCGCATCTTTTTTCAAGAAAACTCCAATCTGAAAATTAAGAGTCTCATATAATCATGGATTTTTATTTCAACAAATATCCTGACATATGAAATACTTAGTTTTTAGAATTTTTCTTATACAGTAATTTGGCTTGCAGTTGAATTTATTCTTACGCAAACGCCAAATACTGTTTATTACTTCACACATGCTATTTATTTATTTACAGATAAATAGTACTGACACAATTGGTACAGAGTTAAATCTTTTTGCAGGCGCAGAATCAGGAAACTCAGACTGTACTGGTAACAGTCAGTCGACAGCCAAACTGCTGGCAGTACAATTCTCAGTGTTTTGTACCATCAATCAAATCAATCTTTTACAATTCAAAATTCCAAGATTTTTGTTCTAGAAGTCTTCTGAATATCACGCGATTAGCAGAGACTCAACACTGCACAAAAATCAGGTACGCTTAACTATCTCCTACACAAACAGTCCCTCACTAGGGTTTTCTTGTTTTTACAGGAGAAACAAGTTTTTGAGACCTCAAATGGATTTCATGCACATCCATATATCTCAAAGTACCATCATACAAATTTTCAAACTTCAATTCACTCAGACGCACCGTCAGCAGCTCAAACAGTCAACAGACGACCCGTTTGACCAAAAAGTCAACAGACAGTCAAAAATGAATTTTTTTGTCAAAGTCCATATTTTGTTAAAGGATTCATCATTTGATCATTGGATGATCATAATTCATCAAGGAAAGATCAAAAATCAACAAAACCCTAAGATTCAAAATTAGGGTTTTTGCGTGAAAAGTCAACTCAACTTTGACTGGTCATAACTCTCTCATCCTTCATCCAAAAAATTCAAACCAAAGCTCATTTTGAAGGAAATTAAATTATCTTTCAAATGCAATTGATCCCATGGTCATTGCATTCACCATTTGAAAAATATGACCAAAGACATTACAGGTCATTTTCAAAGTCAACAAAAAGACACTTTTTTCAAAAGGACACACAAGGAGCATCAAAAATCATTTTGACATGAGACCAAAGACATTGGTTAGAGGACTCTTTGAGGTTTCCAAAAAGTCCAAGATCTCCTTCATATGACAAAAATTGAGGGATTTACACCTTGTTGAAGTTGGCTAAATTTTGGGAAAAATACATGAAATCAACATTGCTCAAAAATGTATTTTTTCCAAATGGGGCCAAGTTTTCATGGTTCAAACATCATTTCCATAATATAATGGGCCTCCCACGACCAAGACAAAGCCCACATCATTTTTATCCATTTTTGATTTAATTTTATCACATATAAGATTAAATTTAAAAAGGAAAATGGAAGGATAATGCATAGCTTGAATTCCAAGCATGACTCATCAAGAGAATCATTCAACTCTGTCCCAAGCCAAAGTACAGCAGAGGGAGAGAAGAAAATCAAGCCATAGTGGCTTAAATGCCAAGCTACACATGTGGAAAAAGTCAAAAATTCAACAAAGCACTTATTGCTTTCTAGCTTAGATTTTAAGCACTTCAATGCTTATATATAGGCTAGCATACTTCAGTAATGAAGGGAGACAAGTTCAGAAACAAAGCCTTGCTTGTAACACACTTGTAATCACTTGAAACTTTTCAAAGAAATCTCAAATTCGAATTTTGAATTCCAGTCACTTTCCATACAAACTAAACATTCTAATACCTTCCTCAAGCATCACTGAACATATCTCAATCATTTCCAAGTCTTGAAACCTCATAAATCGAGCTACCTAGGCCACGGTTTGTTCAAACTAAAACTAACTTATATCTCATAACACACGCATATCTAGCAAGATGTAGACATATATTTGAACTTAGTGTGGTGTGTAGATCGTTTCTGGACATTTAATTAAGGTTTGGTTGCTTATATATGAAGTTACCATTTTAGGGTTCATACTCTCCAAATTAGGGCTTTCTGAAATAAGCAAAATTACAGGTTCTAAGTGGTACCACTGAATTCGTATGGACTAGACGAATTGAATGGGCATGTCGCGCCAAATTTATATTCACGTTTACACCTATTCGCTATTTTGCAGGCTTAAGCATCACTTATTATAGCGCTTTTTTACAAAAGCGCTGTCAAAGGTGTTGTCTGGAGGTTGAAGATGATGCGTGTCCTCACCCTATTGGCTGGCATGCGCGCGTGTTTTTTAAATTTGTCTCTGATTCTGTGCTTTGCAGGTGTAACTTTTACCACGTGCCTCAATATCTGGGCCATCTGATCTCATTTAATGACTCATCCAACGCATCAGAATGAATCCCCATACCATGGACTCTCAGATTAATCACACATGATCATGCTCTATTTTATTTCCTATTTTTATTTTAATTTCTTTACAAAATTAATTAAAATAGTTAAAAAAATCCAAAAAATACACAAAAAATATTTTTAAGCTTCTAAAATAATATATTATTTTCTGAAATAAAAATATTTTATTTTTCTTCATAATTTCAATATTTTGCATAATTAATTAGTATATATTTATATATTTTCTTTTTAATTATTCTAACCAATCAAAAAATCATAAAAAAAATTGTTCTTTATATAAAATATTGTTTATATATTATAGACTAATTTTGTACATATTTTGAATAATTTTCTCTTTAAGTTTTAATTATTTGTATAATTATTTGTATAATTATGTATTAATTAGCTTAATCAATTTCAAATCAATTTCAAAAATTCCAAAAAAAATTAGTTTTGTTTTAAAATTAATTGACAAATATTTTGTACATATTTTAAACTTAATTTCTAGGTTTAAATCTATTTTCATCTTTTTTCTTCATTTTAATTTAATTAATCATGCATTAATTATAATTAAAATCAATCATAAAAAATCCAAAAATATGTCTTTTATTTTTCTTGCAATTTAAATTCCTAGATAAATGTATAGGATGTCAAAATCATGTAAATAGGCTAGTTTACATTTCCTGCACAATCGATGTAATAGCGTAGATTTACTTTCCGCACTTTACATTTCCGCATTTTAATTTCCAGCAAATATAAACTGCGTGTATGTCAAAGATAAAATTGAACCGTTAGATCACTAACTTCAAAGATAAAATATCTGAATACAAACACAATCACACTTGCACCTTTTAAGGTAATCCCTTCTCATTCTTTTCAAAATCAAAGTCAAAATTCTACTGTTTCGAGTACAAAATCGAACCTTTTGTTTGTATCCGGTGAAAGGATAGATTTTTAAAGGAAATAAGGATAAAGACCTTACAACTCAGGGTAGACCTCCTAGTTTGCTTGCTCAAATCAAAACAAACAAAATTCTCATACACTGTTGTTTTTCAAAACAAAACTTTCCAAAAAGACAATACTTTGTATACATCCAAACACGGATCATTACAAAGTTAACGTTCTTTTCAAAACATCTTTCGAAAGATAAACAAACATTTTGTATACATCCGCACAAGGATCATTACAAATTCAATTTACAAAGGTATTTGAAACCACATATGAGCATTCTAAAGCAATTGAAAAATGATCGAAAAACAAGTGAGCTAAGCAAACTTAAGAGCCCATGGATAACCATGGATACAAAGGGTGCTAACACCTTCCCTTTGTATAACCTACCCCCTTACCCATAATTTCTTAAAGGTCTTTTTTCTGTTTCTTTTATAAACCTTTCCTTAATTGGATAAAATAAAAGGTCGGTGGCGACTCTGTGAATTTTCAAAAATGCGAAAGCATAAGCGATAAAAAAGAGTCAGTTCACGTATCTCTCCCGCTCAGAGGTATGGCCCGAAAAAAAAACGGAGGTCCACAATATGCCAATCTTTTGGGTATTCCTGTGTCTGACAAAATACCTTTCAATGGTTTGGAAGCCATTCCTAAATCACCAGTCATTGCAGCAAGTATCCACTTGAAGAAATCTGAAGTAGAGAGCAATTGGACTACCAAGGGAAACCTTCCGGGTTTGACTTCGCAGTTTTTAATAAAGAAAGCCTTTGATTTCATCGAAATTGGTAGCATGATAGCTTTTGAAGCTGTATTAGCCTTGCTCATCTATGGGTTGGTTCTGTTTCCCAATGTCAACGACTTTGTTGATATCAACGCCATAAAGATCTTTCTGATTGGAAATCCTGTTCCGACTTTGCTGGGTGACATGTATTTCTCTATTCATCACAGGAATCGCCAAGGAGGTGGAATCATTGTATGTTGTGCACCTCTTTTGTACAAATGGATTGTTTCACACTTACCTAAGTCTCTTACTTTCACGGAAAACCGAGAAGGTTTGCGTTGGTCTCAAAGACTTATGTTCCTTACTAATAATGATATTCATTGATATACCTTGGCTCGCTGCGGTACAGAAACCATTGATAGTTGTGGAGAGTTCGCCAACGTACCCCTCATTGGCACACAAGGAGGAATTAACTACAATCCAGTCCTAGCCCGACGACAACTCGGGTATGCAAATTTAGTTAAACCCATTGGTCTCGCTGTGGAAAACTACTTCTACCAAGAAGGGGAGGATCCTCAAGGGTTGAAAACAAGAATGATAAGAGCTTGGTACGACATCCGAAGAAAAGAAAAAGGTGGGATAAGAAGCTGCATTGCTACGGACGCCTATACTTGTTGGGTGAAGAAAAGAGCAAGGGAGCTTCAAATGCCTTATGATTATGAAAAACCCATGTTCCCTGCGGTGTCTCAACTGCCCAATATTTCCATTGACACTATAGAAGAATACCAAGAGACTTTGGCCAAGATGAGGTTAGAAAAAGACGCTTGGGAAGAAAAATTTCGTAAAACTGATGTGGAAAACAGAAAGTTGAAGAAAAGAGTGAAAGATCACGAAGAAACTCTCTATTATCAAGATGGATGGCTCATGAGCAAAGATGAGAAAATCCGTCGGAAAGATGCTACAATCAGGAGGTACATCAAAGAAAGCAAGAAAAAGCTTGAAGGTTCAACAAGCAACGCTCCGATGCCTGACAATTGGAAGAATGTTGTTGACAAACTGAGGACTGAAAAGGCCAAGCTGAAAGCTTACTATGGGAAAGAAATCATGAAGCTCAAGCTGCATAACGCATTTGGTTCTTCATCAGATGAGGATGCTTAGGATTGTTTAGCTTTTTATTTATCATTTGCTTCTGTAAGGAGCTATGCTCCAATGTTGTAACATTTCCCATTATTTCAATAAAATAATAGTTTTTGTTCAAATGTTTGCAAGAAAATAATCTTAAAATGTTTGGAAAAAATCATAAACTTCTTTTTGCATACATCATTCTGCATATCGAGTCTGTTGTATAGAGTCTCATCTTTTGGATCTTTCTCCAATAGATCGTCAAGCTGTCGCGTCTCAAAGTTTCTCGACCGCGCTCGCAATCAGATCACAGATACAATACTCGTTCAAGCAGAAGAAGAGTAATGGAACACTCTGAACAAGAGAATATTGAGCTCCGTGGTACAATTACCACCCTTCAAGAAAAGTTGGAAAGTCTCACTACTCTGGTTGACTCCTTAATGGCCGCACAGAACCAGCCGCCGCCACCCAACAGTCAAGCAACAGTGACATCTGAAGTCACTACTCCAGTCTCTACAGTTGCATTCATCATTCCATCTTTCTCCATGCCAGAAGGTTGGGGTACGCCTTTCAGCTTTGGTACGGGTTTTCACCATAATTTCTCTGGGATTCCAACATCCACAACTGAAGCGCCCGCTGCACAAAGTTCACTGTTCACTCCAAATCAAGGGGTAGTTTTTTCTCAGATCACTATGGCACTCTCTCAAACCACTATGACAGTTGCGACTCCTATGGTTCACACTGTTCCTTATGAAGGCAATGAGATTTATCATGATCAAGGTGATAGCACAAATCAGCGAAACCTTGTGGAAGATCTCCAAGAGCAGTTTAACAAGATACAGCTAGAAGTCAAAGCTATTCGTGGGAAAGATTTGTTTGGAAAGAATGCCCAGGAGCTATGTTTGGTTCCCAGTGTACTAATACCAGCTAAATTCAAGGTCCTAGACTTTGAGAAGTACAAAGGTAGTTCTTGTCCACAAAGCCATCTCGTGATGTATGCTAGGAAGATGTCTACTTATGCAGATAATCATCAACTGCTCATCCATTACTTTCAAGACAGTTTGACTGGTGCCGCACTGAAGTGGTACACAGGTTTGGATAGCACTAACATTCGAACTTTCAACGACCTAGGTGAGGCCTTTGTCCGACAATACAAATACAACTCGGATATGGCTCCAGACAGAGATCAGCTTCGATCCATGGCTCAGAAAGATCATGAAGCTTTCAAAGAATATGCCCAACGATGGAGAGAAACTGCTGCTCAGATTAATCCACCGTTAAAAGAGAAAGAGATGACAAAGATCTTCTTGAATACTCTTGGCCCGTTTTATTATGAACGCATGATTGCTAGTGCTCCAAGTGATTTCACCAAAATGGTAAACATGGGGATGCGTCTAGAAGAAGTAGTCCGAACCGGACGTCTAACTAAAGAAGGTGGATCTTCAAGCGGAACCAAAAAGTTCGGAAGTGGTTTCCAAAAGAAGAAAGAACAAAGTGTTGACATGGTATCCCAAGGGAGGCCAAGAGGAAATGTCAATCGTCAACAACAAAGTGCTGCTATCGCACCAGCCGTTAATACAGCACCGAATTCAGGATTTACTCTGCAGTTTCAATAACAACAGCCTCGGCAACAGGCTCAACAGTTTAACAATAATCAGAATCGTGTGCAAAGAGCTCCACAGTTTGATCCGATTCCAATGACCTACACAGAGTTGTATCCTGCTTTGATTGAAAGAGGTCTTGTTCAAACTAAAGCACCACCACCGGTACCTGAGAAACTCCCATGGTGGTACAAAGCTGAGGTCTCATGCCCTTATCATCAAGTAGCACCTGGCCATGATCTTGAGCATTGCATAGCTTTGAAATATGAAGTTCAGAGGTTGGTTAGATCTAATCTCCTCTCTTTCAGAAATTTGAATCCAAATGTGCAAGCAAATCCGCTGCCCAATCATGGAGGGCAGGTTGTAAACATGGTGTATGGATGTCCTGGTCCATACCGAGTCTATGATGTCAATTTCTCAAGAGCTGATTTGGTACAAATGCACGCCACTCTCTGTCAAGGGAAAAATTTTCGCCAGCATCACTACAGTTCCTGTAGCATATGTTGTGTAGATCCTCATGGATGTTCGATTGTGAGAAGAGATCTTCAAGTCTTGCTAGATAATGGTACTATTCAGATCTATAGAAATAGGAATGAAGATGAAGTTAACATGATAGGATGTTATCCGCATGAGCTTTTAGTCTCAGATATCAACTCGGAAATGCCTAAAGTTAACGTCATCGTTCCTCATTTCAACATGCCCGAGCGCATAGAAGTTACCTACAACTAGCCAAAGATCCCTGTTGCTCCTCTGATCATTTGTCTACCTGGACCTGTTCCCTATGACTCTGACAAGGCAGTTCCATACAATTACAATGCAACAATGATAAAGAATGGACAAGAAGTTCCTTTACCTACTCTTTCATCTGTCGTAAACATCGCTGATGTGAGTCGCGTAACAAGAAGTGGACGTGTGTATACTCCACTACCTCCAAAGCAGCCTGTTGCTCCTGCAACCGGGCAAAATTCTATCAATACACCAGTAGGGAATCCTGAGGAAACTCCTGTCGGTAATACAAACACTGATGTTGGCCAATCCAGTGGAACCAATGTCAATCCTGACTTTGATGAAATTTTGAAGCTTATAAAAAGAAGCGAATACACGATTGTGGATCAGCTTATGCAGACTCCTTCAAAGATCTCAATACTTTCATTGCTTTTAAATTCAGAAGCCCATAGGGAAGCCCTGATGAGAGTATTAGATCAAGCTTTTGTGGATCATGATGTGACTGTCGACCATTTTGATGGGATAATAGCCAACATAACAGCTTGCAACAATTTAAGCTTCTGTGAAGAAGAACTCCCCGAGGAGGGCAGAAATCACAATCTTGCTTTGCACATTTCTATGAACTGTCAGTCAGACTCTTTGTCCAATGTGTTGGTAGACACTGGATCTTCCTTGAATGTGATACCAAAGACGAATCTTGCTCGCTTGTCTTACCAAGGAATGCCTATGAAGTTCAGTGGTGTAGTTGTCAAAGCATTTTATGGATCACGAAAATCTGTTATCGGCGAAGTCAACCTTCCCATGACAATTGGTCCACATACATTTCAAATCACCTTCTAGGTCATGGACATTCAAGCTGCTTATAGCTGTCTGTTAGGACAACCATGGATCCATGAAGCAGGGGCAGTAACTTCTACGCTCCATCAAAAGTTAAAATTTGTAACAAATGGAAAATTGGTAACAATAAGTGGGGAACAAGCCTTGATGGTGAGCCATTTATCCAATTTTTCTTTCATAAGTGCTGATAATGTGGAAGGAACGCAGTTCCAAGGTCTCTCTTTAGAAGACGAATCTTCCAAAAAGAAAGCATCAATCTCTTCTTACAAAGAGGCAGTGAAAGTAGTAAAAGATGGAACTACCACTGGCTGGGGGCAAGTTGTGATCCCTACCAAGAATGAAACCAGAGCAGGACTCGGATGTTCGCCGATGTTTTCGAACTGCACCAAGAAGGATGAAACCCTTCGTCCGATCAAAGAAACATTCATTAGTGGAGGGTTCCTTAACCCGATTCCTCAAGAGGTTAATGTCCTTATCGAAGAATGTATCGAAGAAGGTCTGCCCGATCCTGAAGAAGAATGGAAAGGTTATCTCAATGACTCGGGATACATATCTCAGGAAGAACCGTACGCACCGTTCTATCCTCCTTCAGAGAAACCCAGAGGCAAAGTCAAAACAAGTGCCAACGAAACTACGCCTGTTCCTGCAGAGGTTTGGGACACCTTGGGACAACCAAGTGGCAAATATGACTATATGGTGAAATATACTGCACCTGAAAGTTCAAAGATTGCGATTGAAGACATCCAACCAACAGGATGGGGAGATTCCTTTGAATATAATAGTCAACCAGAAGAGGTTTATCAGCCCTCTCAATTTTCACAACAGCCTGAAATTACTGAAGATTTCGGCTTCAACGCATCTACCAAGATTTATAATCCTGAAGATGGTTATTATCACATAAATGCCATTTTTGAAGATTAAGAGGAAGATGGCCCCGCAGTTGACTCAGAAAGTGTCTCAGACAATGAGTCTCTTCATCCTGAGGATTGTGAAATACATCCTGAAAATTCTGAAGATTGTGACTCATCATATGCTCTTCAAGAAGTAGAAGAAGACCGTTTCAACTCTGAAGGATAGAAAAACACTTAGAAAGGGGGGGTTTGAATAAGTGTAGTCTTAAAAACTTGAGCGATAAAAATAAATTGCACAGTTATTTTTATCCTGGTTCGTTGTTAACTAAACTACTCCAGTCCACCCCCACGGAGTGATTTACCTCACCTGAGGATTTAATCCACTAATCGCAACAGATTACAATGGTTTTCCACTTAGTCCGCGACTAAGTCTTCCAGAGTATCCTGATCACAACCTGATCACTCCAGGAACAATTGCTTAGACACAAGCTAAGACTTTCTTAGAGTATCCTGACCACCACGTGATCACTCTAATTACAACTGCTTAGACACAAGCTAAGACTTCCTAGAGTATCCTGATCAACACTTGATCACTCTAGTTACTTACAAATTAATGTAATCAATTCTAAGAGTATTACAAATGCTTCTTACAAGCTATAATCACAACAGTGATATTTCTCTTAACGTTTAAGCTTAATCTCACTAATATATTACAACAGCAATGTAGTGAGCTTTGATGAAGATGAAGTTTCTGAGCTTTGGATTTGATCAGCATTTCAGCAAGTTAATTGTTAGCAAATCGTCAACCTTGCTTCTCATCAGAACTTCATTTTATAGGCGTTTGAGAAGATGACCGTTGAACGCATTTAATGCTTTGCGTGTTCCGTACAGCTTTGCATTTAATGTTTCACGCTTTTGTCAACTACCTCGAGCCTTGTTCACGCTGTGTCTACTGACGTTGCCTTTAATAGCTTCCAACGTTCCTTTTGTCAGTCAGCGTAGCCTGCCACCTGTACTTTCTTCTGATCTGATGTTTGTGAATAAAATATTTGAATATCATCAGAGTCAAACAGCTTGGTGCATAGCATCTTCTTGTCTTCTGACCTTGAAGTGCTTATGAGCGTGATACCATGAGAACTTCAGTGCTTCTGCTTCTGATCTCAAGTTCTTCTGAGGCTTTCATAGACCCATGTTCTGATTCTGCCTTGACCATCTTCTGATGTCTTGCCAGACCATGTTCTGATGTTGCAATGTATTAGAGTACCACATTATCACATACAAAATTCATATCCTTGTTATAATCAAAACTAAGAATATTGATCAGAACAAATCTTGTTCTAACAATCTCCCCCTTTTTGATGATGACAAAAACATATATAAATGATATGAATTTGCGATCAGAAAGAGCAGACGGCTAAAGACAAATTACACAGCTATAGCATAAGCATGTGAATATGTCTCCCCCTGAGATTAACAATCTCCCCCTGAGATGAATATTCTCCCCCTGAAATAAATACTCGAAGAACTTTAATAATAAAAGACTTCCCTGATTATTTCGGTAGAGACGATCACATAAGCTTCTATCTTCTGATAATTCACAGCTTCTGACTTCTGCTTCCATTGGACAGCTTCAGAACTTTGAATTTCTTTAGATCCCCAGAACACTCACAGCTTCTGATTCCTGCTTCCTTTTAGGACAGCTTCTGAACTTGAATTTCTTTGATCTTCAGAACATTCACAGCTTCTGATTCCTGGTTCCTTTTAGGACAGCTTCAGAACTTGAATTTCTTTGATCTTCAGAACATTCACAGCTTCTGATTTCTGCTTCCATTTAGGACAGCTTCAGAACTTGAGTTTTCTGGATCTTTAGAACATTCACAGCTTCTGATTTCTGCTTCCCTCGGATAGCTTCAGAGCTTTGAATTTCTTCTTACATCACTTCATGCTAGATTGTATCAGAACATTGTTGAATGTACCAGAGCATCATCAGAGCTTCTCTACATCCTGAAATGTTACAGAACAAAACTAAACGACAAAAGTCAGCATGAATGAGTTAGAACATAAAATGTGTATCAGAACACAAAATATGTATCAGAGCCATAAAATGTGTATCAGAACACAAAATATGTATCAGAGCCATATAGGCCATATAGAATATATCAGATCCAATAGACAATGTATCAGAGCAAATGGACACTGATTTGGATCATATTCTATTATCAGAATTTCTGATCATTCTTCCTTCTTGCTTCTGATTCTGAAGCTTCCTAGCACTCAGCTTGCTTCAAGAATCCAAGAGCTATCTCTGATCATTTCTTCTTGCTTCTGATTCTAAAGCTTCATAGCACTCAGCTTGCTTCAAGAATCCAAGAGCTTGATTCATCTTGTTGCTTCTCATGTTGGTCTTGAATCTTTGATTCCTGCAACAACACAACTTAGAAACATATGAAGCTTGCAGCTTCTGTTAGTAAATGTGGGGTCTTCTTACTCGGTAACTGATAATATTAATCAGATCATTTATCATATATTTTCTCCCCCTTTTTGTCATAACATCAAAAAGCATAAAAGATTCAGATGTAAAGCAAGAGAAAAAGGAAAGAAACATAAATAACTTTTCATTGATTTCAACAAGAAGGATTACAAAAGGTGTATGCAGAAAAACAGATGCAACAAGGAAAGAAAGCTTCAGTTTGTTCAGCCATGGAAGCTTGAAAGCTCTTCATGCCTGTCCAGACTAGAACCTCCACTGTAGGAGAGATCCAAGAGACCAAAGAGGAAGTGAGGGACAGTTCATAGACAGAGAGCTAATGTTGCAAACGGGCTCCAGGCACTCAAGAAGGTCTTCTTCCTTTTGATAAATGTTGATAACAGCATTGAAGAAGAGATCTGTCTTGAAGGAGACTTGGAGAGCCATCCCAAGATATGCTTCACATCCTATAACTGATTAACCCTTCCATCCGTTCTTATTGAGTTGAAAGGATTCATGAAGAACGCTAGGTTGAAGATGAATGAACTAGGGTTTATGCCACAGAAAAACTTTGTTGGACAGGAGAAAAAGAAAGAGAAAGAGAGCCAAGACTTATTGGAAAAGAATGCAACGAAATGAAGGAATAAATAGAGGGAAAAAGAAGAGGGAAACGTTCGAGGAATATAGAAAAAAAAAGAAGGACAATAAAAGAAATGATGAATAGCATTTAATGTTATTTGACGTGAGGAGAGATAATAATGACAAAAGACGTGATTTGCACAGTTACCTAAGTAGACGTCCCCTCAACTGCACGCACGCTTGTCCAGAAATAGTGAACACGTGTTTACCATCTGGATAGCCAGTTACAGCTGTTTTGCTTTTAAAGAGATTCTGAATCAACTTAGACAATGAAACGTTAGTAATAACTGAATCACAATTTCTAATTGATTTCAATCAGAACTTCTCATAAACAAAAAAATCCAATTTCATTTCAGAAGATACTCATACATAAGATCTTCTCATCTTCTCATTCTGGGCATAAATCCATACTGATATTCTTCAGAATGAACTTAAACCTATCTTCAGCAAGGGGTTTTGTAAAGATATCAGCCCATTGATGGTCTGTATCCACAAAGTTTAAAGATATAACACCCTTCTGAACATAGTCCCTTATGAAATGATGTTTAATCTCAATATGTTTAGCTTTTGAATGTAAAATAGGATTCTTAGATAAACATATAGCAGAAGTATTATCACAGAAAATAGGAATGTTACTCTCATATATCTGGTAATCTTCCAGCTGACTTCTCATCCAGAGCATTTGTGTGCTACAACCAGCAGCAGCAACATATTCTGCTTCTGTTGTTGAGAGGGAAATAGTAGCTTGCTTCTTGTTGTACCATGAGATTAGATGAATTCCAAGAAATTGACAACTTCCAGAAGTGCTCTTTCTTTCTATTCTATCTCCAGCATAATCAGTATCACAGAATCCTACTAAGTTGTATCCTTTAGATCTTCTGTAAACTAAACCAACATTAGTAGTACCTTTCAGATACCTTAGAATTCTCTTAACCGCTGTTAAATGAGATTCTCTTGGATCTGATTGGAATCGAGCACACAAGCAAACACTAAAGAGAATGTCAGGTCTAGAAGCAGTTAGATATAGAAGAGATCCAATCATACCTCTGTACAACTTCTGATCTACCTTCTTACTTACCTCATCCTTACCCAGTACACATGTTGGATGCATAGGAGTTTTGGCTTCTTTGCTTTCAGAAAGATTAAACTTCTTCAGAAGTTCTTTCACATACTTCGTTTGATGAACATAGGTTCCATCGGAAGTTTGGTTGATTTGAATCCCAAGGAAGTACTTGAGTTCTCCCATCATGCTCATTTCAAATTCAGCCTGCATAGACTCAGCAAACTCCTTTCCAAGTGTAGCATTAGATGTTCCAAAGATAATATCATCAACATATATTTGACAAATTAAAATATCCTTTTTAAATGTTTTACAGAAGAGAGTAGTGTCCACTTTTCCTCTAGTGAAACCATTTTCCAGAAGGAAAGAACTCAAACGTTCATACCAAGCTCTGGGAGCTTGTTTCAATCCGTATAATGATTTCTTTAATTTAAAAACATGATTTGGAGAAATGGAGTCTTCAAAACCAGGAGGTTGGTGAACATAAACTTCTTCATCTATATAACCATTTAAGAAGGCACTCTTGACATCCATCTGATAAAGAGTGATGTTGTGTTGAGTGGCAAAGGAAATTAATAGACGAATAGATTCTAACCTGGCCACTGGTGCAAAGGTTTCTGTGTAGTCAATCCCTTCTTGCTGACTATAACCCTGAGCAACCAGTCTGGATTTGTTTCTTACCACTTCACCTTTCTCACTAAGCTTGTTTCTGAAAACCCACTTAGTACCGATGATGTTAAATCCTTTTGGTCTAGGAACCAAGTCCCATACATCATTCCTTGTAAACTGATTTAGTTCTTCTTGCATGGCAACTATCCAGTCTGGATCTTCTAGAGCTTGATCAACAGAAGTTGGCTCGATCAAAGAAACAAGACCTAATTGACATTCTGCATTGTTCTTAAGGAATGCCCTTGTTCTGATGGGATCATCTTTCTTTCCAAGGATCACATCTTCTGAATGAGCTGAAGCAAGTCTAGGTGATCTTCAGACTGTAGGTTCTTCAGAAATTCTCAGATTCTCTAAAGATGCAGCAACTTGATCTTCTGATCCATTGCTTCTGAGACTGCCAACTTCTGCAGCTTTGCTTCTTGGTTCTTCAACTTCTGATATATCAATATCAAAATCTGCAAAATTCTCAAACTGCTTTGGTTTTTCAAGACCAAGCTTATCATCAAATCTGATATTGATTGATTCTTCTACAATCAATGTTTCAGTATTGTATACTCTGTAGCCTTTAGAGCGTTCAGAATATCCAAGAAGGAAACACTTTTGTGCTTTAGAATCAATCTTACCAAGATGATCTTTAGTATTCAGAATAAAACATACACATCCAAAAGGATGGAAATATGAAATGTTGGGCTTTCTGTTCTTCCACAATTCATAAGGAGTCTTATTTAGAATAGGTCTAATAGAGATTCTATTCTGAATATAACACGCAGTGTTTATTGCTTCTGCCCAGAAATGCTTAGCCATATTGGTTTCATTGATCATGGTTCTGGCCATTTCTTGTAGAGTCCTATTCTTTCGCTCTACAACTCCATTTTGCTGTGGAGTTCTAGGGCAAGAGAAATCATGGGCAATATCATTTTCTTTGAAGAACTCCTCAAAGAGTCTGTTCTCAAATTCACCACCATGATCACTTCTGACCTTTATGATTTTACACTCTTTCTCAGATTGAATCTGAGTGCAGAAATCAAAGAACACTGAATGAGACTCATCCTTGTGTTTCAAGAACTTTACCCATGTCCAGCGGCTATAATCATCAACGATGACTAATCCATATTTCTTCCCTCTGACAGATGCTGTTTTGACTGGGCCAAATAGATCAATGTGCAAGAGTTCTAACGGCCTTGAGGTAGAAACAACATTCTTAGACTTGAATGCAGGTCTGGAGAACTTGCCCTTCTGACATGCTTCACAAAGAGCATCTGATTTGAATTTCAGATTTGGGAGTCCTCTGACCAGATTTAGTTTGTTAATCTGAGAAATCTTTCTCAAACTAGCATGACCTAATCTTCTGTGCCAGACCCATTGCTCTTCAGAAACAGACATAAGACAAGTCACCTTCTGCTTCTCAAGATCAGAAAGATCAATCTTATAAATGTTGTTCTTCCTCTTGCCTGTAAATAGGATTGAGCCATCCTTCTGACTTACAGCCTTGCAAGACTTTTGATTGAAGATTATGTCATAACCATTGTCACTTAATTGACTTATGGATAATAAGTTATGAGCTAATCCTTCAGCAAGAAGTACATTAGTTATGGAAGGAGAGTTACCAAGACTTATGGTTCTAGAGCCAATGATTTTGCCCTTCTGATCTCCTCCAAACTTGACTACTCCACCTGGTTTAAGCACCAAGTCTTGGAATGTAGACCTTCTTCCCGTCATGTGTCGCGAGCACCCAGAGTCCAGGTACCATGACATTTTGCTTCTTGTCCTCTTTTCCGCCAAGGATATCTGCAATAGGAATAATCTTTTCCTTAGGTACCCACAACTTCTTGGGTCCTTTCTTGTTAGTTCTCCTCAAGTTCTGATTGAACTTGGGTTTAGCAAAATATTTAACAGGAGGAACAGTATGATATTTCTTAGGTTGCGTCACATGCTTCTTGGTGTGTGTTATGTGAAAACTTTGTGCATGTGATGTGTGCTTAATATCATGGGAGTGGCCATATTTAAATTGGTTATACAGAGGCTTGTATGATATTTTCATATCATCCACAGATTCAAGCTTGTATGGGATTTCACCCTCATAACCAATGCCAACTCTCTTGTTTCCAGACACAGCATATATCATAGAAGCTAGCTGACTTCTGCCAATACTTCTAGATAAGAACTTCCTGAAACTTAAATCATATTCTTTCAGAATATGATTCAGACTGGGAGTGGATTTTTCTGAATCAGAAGGAGATCCAACATTATTGGATAATTTTAAAACTTTTTCTTTTAATTCAGAATTTTCCAACTCAAGTTTCTCAGTTTCAAATTCAAATTGCTTTTTCAGCTTTTTGTATTTGATACTAAGATGAGCTTTTAATTCAAGAAGCTCTGTTAGACTGGAAACTAACTCTTCTCTAGATAGTTCAGAAAATACCTCTTCAGAATCTGATTCTGATGTAGATTCTGATCCATCATCTTCTGTCGCCATCAGCGCAAAGTTTGCCTGCTCTCCTTCAGAGTCTGATCCTGATTCTGATTCAGAATCATCCCATGTTGCCATAAGACCTTTCTTCTTATGAAACTTCTTCTTGGGATTCTCCTTCTGAAGTTTCGGACACTCATTCTTGTAATGTCCAGGCTCATTGCACTCATAGCAGACAGCCTTCTTCTTGTCAGATCTTCTGTCACCAGAAGATTCTCCACGTTCAAATCTCTTTGAACTTCTAAAGTTTCTGAACTTCCTTTGTTTGCTCTTCCAGAGTTGGTTTACCCTTCTGGAGATCATGGACAGTTCATCTTCTTCTTCAGATTCTGATTCTTCAGGATCTTCTTCTCTAGCCTGAAAAGCGTTAGTGCATTTTTTAATATTAGATTTTAATGCAATAGACTTACCTTTCTTCTGAGGTTCATTAGCGTCAAGTTCAATCTCATGACTCCTCAGGGCACTGATCAGCTCTTCCAAAGAGACTTCATTCAGATTCTTCGCAATCTTGAATGCAGTCACCATTGGGCCCCATCTTCTAGGCAAACTTCTGATGATTTTCTTTACATGATCAGTGATCGGAAAATAGCAAGTGTACTACTTTTGTTACCGATGTAGTTATTAAAATGGAGTTGAATCCAAGTATCGATCACAAGGACTGCAGATAAAATATAAGCCAGGACTAAATTTCAATTGAACAAAAAGCTATGATTGGTTTTTGTTTTGCTTGATAAAACTACTAACTGTTTATAATTAAAAACGATAAGTAAATGATGATTTGGTTCACAAATGAGAAGGCATGCTAAGGTTGATGTATAAATCTTATGTAACTCCTTGAGAACACCGTTGTTCAAGAAAAGATGTGACTATAATTGAGTATCAATTCCATAAAATAGTTTTCCCTAATTCCTTAGTGAAAAACTTATTAACACTTAAAAGTCAATTTCAATTCCTCAATAATTGATTTTAGTATTAAGGCATTACGCATTGTAATCTAGAATGAATGATCACTATGGTGAAATCCTTATTCCTAAGTGATTTACCGGTAATGTTGTGATTCAAAACGCATTAGAGTGGTGTGTCACGCCTAACCCTAATCATAGATCAACAAAATATTTTCCAATATGATGAAGCATGAAAATCTTTGAGTCATAAACTCAAATTATAAAAACATCAAATTCATCACAACGGTTTTAACAAGTCATTACATGAAAAGATTTAGGGACATCACCCTAGCATAAAATAGTTTAGCTACTCATAGTGTTTAAGAAAATAACAAGAGTAATTGAAGTCACTACAAGAAATTATCGGTTGATATGATCTCCAATCGCGAGTGCTCTTGAAGATCTCTTCCAAAACCCTTGACTCTTCTTTCTCTGTAATTCTCTATGCCCAATGATCCAAGATGATGGTTCCTCCTTCCTGTTAGGTTTTAGTAGTGTTGGCAGTCATCCCTCGTATCCGAAAGGTCCAAAATACCCTTAATGAGCTCAAGGCTTTCAAAACATCAAAAGTTGGAAATCTGCCCGCGCCTACCAACACGGACCGTGTGCAGGAACACGGGTGCCCGTGTTGGTCAACTGCTTCTTAGCCCAAAAATCACTTTCTGCTCAGCTTTTCACACGGACCGTGTGCAGGAACACGGGTGCCCGTGTGAAACCTCTGCCTAGCTCTCAAAAACATCTTTCCAGCCCTCTTTTGACACGGCCCGTGTGCAAGCACACTGGTGCCCGTGTGAACCTTCTATTTGGCTCTTTCAGCTTCTTTTTTCCGCCTCGGAGTGTCCTAAGTTCCTATCTCATTCCTGGTTCAACCTGGACAACAACAAACTAACAACCAACGCATAAAATGGCACTTTTATAAAACTTAAAACACACTTAGCATGCAAAACTTAAATAACCGACAAATTAAGAAACTTATAATAAAACCTATAACAATGCCACTTAGTATTACCAAGATTATGACTTTTGGTCGGAAAAAGGTGCGGAAACTTACTAGAAATGGTGACCGATCACAACCCCACACTTATCTCATTGCTTGTCCTCAAGTGATGTATCGAGTCAAAACAAAGGTCACCGACGAAACTCTTTTCTCCACAACACAACCAGGTTTTTCGCAAGATTCCTACACTTAGCAATCGAGTGTAAGGTTTCCTTCTTCAGACTATCAACGGCATTCCCACTTTCGAACACGCTTTTCACCTGCAAGCTTTTCACACTCTCACAAAATCTCTCCGGGTTAAAGTGTCTACACTCATAGTATCAAGGCATGCATATTACTTTCAACTTTGAATAAATTCTCAAATCACTACACACAGAGATTACACACACTTTATGAGGTCTTAGGGTTGTAACGTGGCTTTGGTTTGGTGGGTAAACAAGGAACGGGGTAACAAATGGTTTAGGTGCTCGGCATTACATAGGATTCACTTCTCTACTCATTTTGATCTGAATCGTAAGAATGGGGTTTGAACCTTTTCCAGACTAACAGTGGACCAGGGCAAATATCTTCTTCTGCTTTGAAATTTAAACCTCTTTTTGTTGGTTTTCACAAGATCATATTCATCTTTTTCTCTCTTTTTTTTTATGAGATATTCTCTTTTTTTTTTCTTGCCCCCCTTTTCAATGGTTCACAACCCCACACTTGGATCTTTTTAGTGTCTTACAAGTGATTAATCATGAATGCCGAGCGATGACATGAACAATGAGATAACGGGTGATAAACAGACTAACACAATGAACAAAACAAATATTATGGCTCAAAGGGGGTTAACGATGGATAACATGCATACGGGATGGTTAGAAAGGCTCGGGGTTACGGAAAAAAAACTTGCCTCAGTGTGTGCTTTCATAGTGTGCTTGTGTTATGAGAAAATATGCAAAATCAAAGTGAATAGTGCCATACCTGACTGGGCTCTCATATGGATGTTATAAATTTGGCTCTGACATCTCACCGGGTAGGTTAAGCTTGCATGCTTCAAAGTGCTCTAGGTGTTCTGCAATTTCCTTTCCTCCAAAGTTCACCATACTCTCTCTTGGTTCAGTGTTTTCCTCATTGCGTCCAACCTTCTTTTCTTTGATTGTGTCAACTTCCGTGGTGCCTGTAGAGATCAAGTGTGAGATGTGTTGTTCAACCACTATCTAGTCATTCGCCCCCCTCTGACTTGTATCCAACCTGGTAACACAATGGCAGCACTACAAACTCGAAATAAACATAAAAACAGAAAGACACAAGAAAAAGGTTCAAATTAAACAAACTAAACTATGAATTCAAAAACGGAAAGCAAAGCAATCAAGCAAAATAGATCCTCCCCCACACTTGAACTAAACATTGTCTCAATGTTTTAATTCCAGTGTGACGGAGATTACCAATCTCACTGATAAGGCGGTGGAGGAGGAGGATCCTGAGGAAATTGCAACATGAGGCGTCGCATCATCTCCTGGACATCATCCATCACGGCTCCTTGTCTGAACAACTCAACACCCTGTCGTGTTTGCTCGGTGCGGAGAGCGCCAATCTCCGTTTGTACCCACCCCCATTGATCCTGAGTCATGGAAGATGATCCAACAGTGTGCTGGAAAAACTGTCTAGGGGGCGGGACAGGGCGATCCTGGGCGGGGAGGTCATCTTCCATGTCATCACCTGCAAAATTATGGTCATGTGGAGGGCTTTCACCCATAAACTCACCTGTAGCTACATATAGCCAGTTAGCACGATTTGCAATAGAAACAGAATCAGGTGCAGGTAATGCCAAAACATGCTGTCCATGGACAGTTAGTGAGAAATACCCAGGCTTCACTATAATCATCCTCTGATTTACAAGAGTTTGCAAATCAATTTTCTTACCCGGTAAAGAAGGCTCATCATTCAACAAGTGGCCATAATCCAGGTGCTCAGCCAATTGAGAGATCATTCCCCCAACTGAAATCTCTCCACAAGAAGCATTACCAACTTGCTTCAGGTGGTTAGCAGCAAAAGCAGCGACATTCACCCGACTTACCTCAATCATGTTATGCAACAAAAATAGCTCTCTTTTCGCACAGACCCCTGTACTATCCCCCCTCCCAAACAAGGTGAAAGCCAAACCTTTCTGAGCATAACGGAAACAAGGGTTATGAATCCCCGAGGCCTTAGCCTTGCTTGGATTGTACCCAGCTGCACCTGTAATGGCTTCCCAGAATTCACAAGCAGGAAAAGTTTCAGGGGGGGCGCCTGGTCCAGAGGACGGTAATTTCAGTGCCTCCCCTACCTCTTCCACAGACAACACATGCTTATGCCCAAACATATAAAACTCTAGATCACCAAAGTACTCCATTTCGGAGCCATTCCATTTGTGTCTCAATTTGAAATCTACAGTGCTCAGGAATTCCAAAGTTAGGCCCTCATAAGTCGGTGCCTCAAACAGCATAAAAGGCAACATACCGATGTTGTGAAACATCCGGTAGACTTCATCTTTGAGGCCTAACTTGGTAAGAGTATCATCACAAATATATCTAGTCGGTAGCAATTTACGTTGCACTAAAATATCATACCTTGCTTTGTGTTCAGGAAGTGCAAACGTAATGCCATGGGCATTCTCTTCTTGGCCCCCTCTACGAACGGTTGCACGACTTGGAGCACGACGGACCCGCTGCCTCGGTTGGGAGGGTTCGGCAAAATCATCCCGAACATTACGGCGTGTGGTTGTCTTTCGGGGAGGCATTGTAATGGCTTTGCAAGAAAAAGTTAACAAAAACACACAAATAACACAAGGAAAAATTCGGAAAAATAAAATTGCACGAAATCAAAAATCTGAACCGATAGAGGTGAAGAGGATGGAGAGTAGAACAACTTTTGTGAAAGCACTATGGTGTTTTGATGGGTGGTTGATGGTGGTAGGATGAGTTTAGTGAAGGTGGAGGCTAGGGTTTAATGGAGGATGAGAAAGAAAAGTGGGAGAATGAATGGAAAGAAGAAGAAGATTGGTTATAATGGAGATGGGCCCCACATGGGGTTTTAAAAAAATTTGAAAAAATCTGTCCCGCACAGCTCACACGGTCCGTGTCTCTGCACACGGGCGGCCGTGTGAAAAAGCTGGTTTGGCAATTAGGGGCGTGCTGAGGGCAACACGGGCCGGGTTGCTGCACACGGGCGCCCGTGTTGCAAGTGCTGAAGCCACTTTTTAAATTTTTTTATTTCTTCTTTTCAGTCAGTTTTCAACACGGGCCGTGTTACTGCACACGGGTGCCCGTGTTGATGGTTTTCAATGCACCAAAAATGGACACTCTCCGTGCCGTTTTACTCGAGTTGCGTCTACCGGTCCAAACCCTACCACCTACAAAAGAAACGAAATAAAACAAAGAAAATGAAAGTTAACGGAAACAAACGTGGGTTGCCTCCCACGGAGCGCTTCGTTTAACGTCGCATGGCTCGACGGTCCATCGTCCTACTAAGCAAGACGAATGACATCAACCTGTCCAACTGGTTGACCTTGGAAATATGGCTTTAATCTCTGCCCATTAACTTTAAAGATGTCTCCATTAGCTTGATTTTTTATTTCAACTGCACCGTAAGGGAACACCTTATGAACCATAAATGGTCCCGACCATTTGGATCTCAATTTTCCCGGAAAAAGCTTCAAACGGGAATTGTACAGAAGGACCAGCTGTCCTTCCCAAAACTCTTTTTTCTGAATCCTCCTATCGTGCCACTTCTTGGTCTGTTCCTTGTAAACCTTGGCATTTTCGTACGCACGATTCCGGAACTCTTCTAATTCATGCAACTGTAAGATTCTAGAATTTCCTGCTAGAGACAAGTCCATGTTCAAAAATTTAGTTGCCCAAAATGCCTTGTGTTCAAGCTCTAAAGGTAAGTGACATGCTTTTCCGTAGACAAGTTGGTATGGTGACATCCCGATGGGTGTTTTGAACGCCGTTCGGTAAGCCCATAACGCATCATCTAGCTTTGTTGCCCAATCCTTTCGCGACGAACTCACTGTCTTCTCAAGAATTTGCTTGAGCTGTCTATTAGACACCTCTACCTGACCACTAGTTTGAGGGTGATAAGGGGTGGCTATCCGATGCTTCACATTGTATTTCTGCAGGAGTTTCTCCATGAGGTGATTTAGGAAGTGAGTTCCTTCATCACTAATTAGTGCTCTCGGTACTCCAAACCTAGCAAATATGTTCTCCCTCAAGAACTTGACTACTACCTTTGCATCATTAGTTGGTAAAGCTACCGCCTCCACCCATTTTGAGACATAGTCCACTGCAACTAAGATGTAATTCTTCCCGAATGATGGTGGAAACGGACCCATGAAGTCAATTCCCCAAACATCGAATAGCTCCACCTCTAACATGAAATTCTGGGGCATTTGATTTCTTTTTGATATGTTCCCAGTACGCTGACACTTATCACATTCTTTTACCATCTCTTGGGAATCTTTGAACAATGATGGCCAGTACAATCCTGACTGCAAGACTTTGGAAGCAGTACGATCCCCACTGAAATGCCCTCCATATTCAGAGTCATGACATGCTCTCAACACATCCTTTTGCTCCTCCTCAGGCACACATCGTCTTATCAGCCCATCTACTCCTCTCTTGTATAGGTATGGGTCGTCCCATAGATAGAACCTGCAATCATGAACAAACTTTTTCTTGCGGTTAGAATCAAAATCGTCAGGTATTATACCGCCAACAAGGTAGTTTGCGTAATCAGCAAACCAAGGCACTCCAATAACAGCTAGGATGTGTTCATCAGCAAACTCATCCTTTATTGGACGCCGGTCTTCTGTCTCCTCAATGGGTGACATTCGCGAAAGGTGATCTGCAACAGTGTTTTCACACCCTTTCTTGTCGCGAATCTCTACATCGAACTCTTGGAGAAGTAAAATCCACCTCAGGAGTTTGGGTTTCGAATCCTGCTTGGCAAAGAGATATTTTAAAGCAGCATGGTCAGTGTAAACAATCACTTTCGAACCCAACAGATATTGCCTGAATTTATCAAAGGCATACACAACAGCTAGCAACTCCTTCTCGGTAGTTGCATAATTGATCTGTGCAGGGTTCAAAACATGACTGGCATAATAAATAACATGAAGCAATTTTTCTCTTTGCTGTCCAAGTACAGCCCCCACTGCAATGTCGCTAGCATCGCACATGATCTCAAAGGGTAGAGACCAATCAGGGGCAATCACAATGGGTGCCGACACTAGTTTATTTTTCAGTGTCTCAAATGCATCGGCACACTCTTTATTGAATACAAAAGTCCTGTCTTTAACCAACAAAGTGGTCAGCGGTTTGGCTATCTTCGAAAAATCCCTTATGAACCTACGGTAGAATCCCGCATGGCCTAGGAAACTCCGAATACCTTTCTCATTCACAGGTGGTGGTAATTTTGAGATAACCTCCACCTTAGCTTGATCAACTTCGATTCCCCTGTGGGAGATCTTGTGACCAAGCACAATGCCTTCTCGTACCATGAAATGGCACTTCTCCCAGTTTAGGATCAGATTACTTTCTTGACATCGCTGCAAAACAAGTGAAAGGTTAGCCGGACAATTATCAAAGAAGGAACCAAATACCGAGAAGTCATCCATGAAGACTTCCATATGCTTTTCAAGCATATCAGCGAAAATAGAAGTCATGCATCTTTGGAATGTCGCTGGGGCATTACACAACCCGAACGGCATCCTTCTATAAGCGAAGATACCGTATGGGCAAGTAAAGGCTGTCTTCTCTTGATCCTCCGGTGCAACCGCAATTAGGTTGTATCCCGAGTACCCATCCAGAAAACAATAATAGTCATGCCCAGCCAATCTTTCTAGCATTTGGTCAATGAATGGCAATGGAAAGTGGTCTTTTCTTGTGGCCAGATTTAGTCTTCTGTAGTCTATGCACACCCGCCACCCAGTGACCGTTCTGGTAGGAATCAACTCATTCTTTTCATTAGCTATCACCGTTGTACCTCCTTTTTTAGGTACCACATGAACAGGGCTCACCCATGAACTGTCTGATATCGGATAAATAAGACCTGCATCTAACAGCTTCACAACTTCCTTTCTCACCACCTCCTTCATAACTGGGTTCAATCTCCTTTGAGGTTGCACCACCGGTTTGTGATCTTCTTCCATGAGAATTTTGTGCATGCACATCGTAGGACTTATTCCCTTGAGGTCTTCAATTTTCCAACCCATAGCTCCCTTGAACTTTTTCAGAACTTCAATTAACTTGTCCTCTTGTATATTTTTCAAGCTCGAGCTAATGATGGCGGGACATTTTTCTTCAGAATCAAGGAAAACATATTTAAGATTTTCCGGAAGCTGTTTCAATTCTGAACTTTTTGGCTTTTCTTCATTGCAACCCAATGCTATTGGTTGCCTTAGATCTTCCCACCTATGTGTTCGAGAACCTTTAAAGATAGGTTGAGTTTCCAACATTGATACCACCTCCAAGTCATTATCATTGGCTTCTTCATTATCTCCAAAAATTGACATGCTCAAAACTCTTTCGAGAGGTAATTGCGATACACTCTCCACATGATCACTTTCTACCACTTGTTGGAGCACTTGTATATTGCTACTAGTGCCAATATCCTCTTTATGCTTCATGGTATTATGAACATTGATTTTTAACTCTTCATCATAAACCTTCAAAGTCAGAGTGCCCCCATCCATATCTATCATGACTCTCCCTGTTTCCAAGAATGGTCGTCCCAGAATTATCGGCATCTCTTCATCTTCTGGCATTTCAAGAATTACAAAATCTACCGGAAACACAAACTTATCAACTTTCACAAGGACGTCTTGGACTACTCCGTAAGGTCGCTTGACCGAATGATCTGCAAATTGGAGAGTCATCCGAGTGTCTTGGATTGCACCAATTCCCAACTTTTTGTAGATGGATAGAGGCATGAGACTGATACTTGCCCCCAGATCAATTAGAGCTCTCTTGAAAGATCTATCTCCAATAGTGCAAGGGATAGTTACTGCTCCTCTATCCTTCTTTTTCACTGGAATCTTCAGGCCCTGCAAAATAGCACTACAAGTTTCTGTTAGAATAATGGGATGGTCTGCAATGGTTCGCTTTTTAGCGATGATGTCCTTCATGAATTTGGCATAGGTGGGCATTTGCTCAAGTGCTTCCAACAACGGAATATTCAGCTCCAGCTTTTTGAATAATTCCAGGAACTTCTCAAAATTCTTTTCTTGCTGCCCCTTTTTCTTGTTTCTTTGAGGGTAAGGCAGCTTGACTTCTGGTGTTGGTGTTAACACTTTTTCTTTCGTAACCGGTGCTGGTGTTACCACTTCTTCTTCCACTTGCTCATTCTCTCTTATGTCCAGCTCCACCTCAAGCAATTGATCCTCACTCTCCGAATCCTTTTCCACCACTTCACATGGTTTCCCTCTCCGTGTAGTGACGACATTGATTTTTTGATTGTCTTTAGGATTAGTAACAGTTGCGCTTGGGAGGGCTCCTGGTGCTTGCGGAATTGCAAGGTGTTGAGCAATTTGACTCATTTGTACTTCGAGGTTCTTGATTGAGGCTCCGGTGTTCCTTAAATTGCTACGTGTCTCTTCTTGGAATTGGGAGCTTTGAGCGGCCATCTTTTCAATGGCAATTTCCCAATCCGCCTTTCTTGGACCCTGTGGTTGGTATTGTTGTTGAGGTTGCTGGTATGGTTGTTGTTGTGGACGATATTGTTGTCCCTGTGGTTGGTATTGTTGAGTCTGAGGTTGATATAATTGTTGTCCTTGAACCGGCTTTTGGACGTTTCCTTGCTGGTCTTTCCATGAGAAGTTCGGATGATTTTTCCACCCCGGATTATATGTGTTGGCATAAGGATTATTCTGCCTCAACATATGAATCTGCTCAACCTGTTCTTGCGTTGCCACACAATGCATAGCAAAGTGCGGTCCACCACATATTTCACAAAGAACCGCTTTAACTGGTTCCACCTGTGCTACTGTCTGAGTTCCAATATTCATCTTTTTTAACCTTCTCTCTACCTCTGCAGCGATCTGATCCTCCATCTTTACAACCTGTTCTGGCAACTTCAAATCAATTTTGCCCTCCGGTTGGCTCATGGTACGATCATACAACTCAAGATGCTCATTAGCAGCAATTGCCTCTATGATCCTTTTCATAACTGTGGCTGTAGCAAAATTTGTTGAACCACCAGCAGCGGTATCAATAAGCTGCTTTGTCTTAAGTCGCAACCCATTCACGAAATTCTGCATTTGCTCGGTAGCGTCCATGTTATGAGTAGGACATGCAGTCAAACACCTTTTGAACCTCTTGTATGCATCCCCCAATGATTCCCCCTCTTTTTGTTTGAAATTTACAATGTCGTATCTTTTTCGGATGAACACCGACGCAGGAAAATATTCATTGAGGAATGCCGTTTCCATCTCTTGCCATGTCGTGATACTTGCAGCCGGAAGTGAGTAAAACCACTCCTCTGCGTCATCAGTAAGTGTAAACGGAAACATAACAAGTCTCTTGGCCTCCTCTGAATGACCTTCGATCTTCAACGAAGTTGTCGTAGTGAGAAATCTCTGAAGATGCTTATTTGCATCCTCGTTTATTCTTCCGGAGAACGGCTTGCTCTCTAGCTGGCGAATGGTGGATGGATGCAATTGAAAATGTGCCACATTCACGGGTTGATTAACAATAGTCATCCGGTTGGGGTGAGCATTTGCCCCTCCATAGTCCCCTAACAATCTCTCCGCAGGAGGTTGATTTCCAGCCATGTTAACTGGTTCCTGAACTACCTCCCTGTCAAAGTCAGAGTCGTTGTGCTCCGAATGCACAGACACTTCGTCGTCGCTTTCCTGATGTGGAACACTGAGACTTGCACTTGGTGCTGCCAGTCTTTCAATTCTTGCCTTGCGGCGTCTCTCGTGCAGAGCTCTTTCTGGTTCTTTGTCAAAGGAAAATTTAGCTGAGGTCTGACCTCGCATAAACAGTTAGACAACAGTTAGAACAGATACAACTGCAATGAAATTAGAATAACGGATAAAAATAAAATTTTGGTCGCAGAGCAACAAAATTTCAATTGACTTAAAGTTCGGCTTATAGTTTGGCAGTCCCCGGCAACGGCGCCAAACTTTTGTTACCGATGTAGTTATTAAAATGGAGTTGAATCCAAGTATCGATCACAAGGACTGCGGATAAAATATAAGCCAGGACTAAATTTCAATTGAACAAAAAGCTATGATTGGTTTTTGTTTTGCTTGATAAAACTACTAACTGTTTATAATTAAAAACGATAAGTAAATGATGATTTGGTTCACAAATGAGAAGGCATGCCAAGGTTGATGTATAAATCTTATGTAACTCCTTGAGAACACCGTTGTTCAAGAAAAGATGTGACTATAATTGAGTATCAATTCCATAAAATAGTTTTCCCTAATTCCTTAGTGAAAAACTTATTAACACTTAAAAGTCAATTTCAATTCCTCAATAATTGATTTTAGTATTAAGGCATTACGCATTGTAATCTAGAATGAATGATCACTATGGTGAAATCCTTATTCCTAAGTGATTTACCGGTAATGTTGTGATTCAAAACGCATTAGAGTGGTGTGTCACGCCTAACCCTAATCATAGATCAACAAAATATTTTCCAATATGATGAAGCATGAAAATCTTTGAATCATAAACTCAAATTATAAAAACATCAAATTCATCACAACGGTTTTAACAAGTCATTACATGAAAAGATTTAGGGACATCACCCTAGCATAAAATAGTTTAGCTACTCATAGTGTTTAAGAAAATAACAAGAGTAATTGAAGTCATTACAAGAAATTATCGGTTGATATGATCTCCAATCGCGAGTGCTCTTGAAGATCTCTTCCAAAACCCTTGACTCTTCTTTCTCTGTAATTCTCTATGCCCAATGATCCAAGATGATGGTTCCTCATTCCTGTTAGGTTTTAGTAGTGTTGGCAGTCATCCCTCGTATCCGAAAGGTCCAAAATACCCTTAATGAGCTCAAGGCTTTCAAAACATCAAAAGTTGGAAATCTGCCCGCGCCTACCAACACGGACCGTGTGCAGGAACACGGGTGCCCGTGTTGGTCAACTGCTTCTTAGCCCAAAAATCACTTTCTGCTCAGCTTTTCACACGGACCGTGTGCAGGAACACGGGTGCCCGTGTGAAACCTCTGCCTAGCTCTCAAAAACATCTTTCCAGCCCTCTTTTGACACGGCCCGTGTGCAAGCACACTGGTGCCCGTGTGAACCTTCTATTTGGCTCTTTCAGCTTCTTTTTTCCGCCTCGGAGTGTCCTAAGTTCCTATCTCATTCCTGGTTCAACTTGGACAACAACAAACTAACAACCAACGCATAAAATGGCACTTTTATAAAACTTAAAACACACTTAGCATGCAAAACTTAAATAACCGACAAATTAAGAAACTTATAATAAAACCTATAACAATGCCACTTAGTATTACCAAGATTATGACTTTTGGTCGGAAAAAGGTGCGGAAACTTACTAGAAATGGTGACCGATCAATCAGCCTTGGTGTAGCCTTTGTCGAGAACTCTCAATCCAGCAGTCAGAGTTTGAAATCTTGAAAACATCTTTTCAATGTCTTCATCATCCTCCATCTTGAAGGCTTCATACTTCTGGATTAGTGCGAGAGCTTTGGTCTCCTTGACTTGAGCATTTCCTTCATGAGTCATCTTCAAGGACTGATATATGTCATGGGCCGTTTCCCTGTTAGATATCTTCTCATACTCAGCATGAGAGATAGCATTCAGCAAAACAGTCCTGCATTTGTGATGATTTTTGAAATCTTTCTTTCGATCATCATTCATTTCACTTCTCGCGAGCCTTACACCAGTAGCTTTAACAGGATGTTTGTAACCATCCAACAGAAGATCCCATAGATCAGCATCTAGACCAAGAAAGTAACTTTCCAGTTTGTCTTTCCAATATTCAAAGTTTTCACCATCGAATATTGGTGGTCTAGTATAACCATTGTTACCATTGTATTGCTCAGCAGAGCCAGATGTAGATGGAGTTGAATTTGTTGGAATTTCACCAGCCATCTTTTACTGAAGCGTTTTTCTCTTCCTGAATCTTTTCTAAACACGGTTAAGTGCTTGCACCTTAGAACCGGCGCTCTGATGCCAATTGAAGGATAGAAAAACACTTAGAAAGGGGGGGTTTGAATAAGTGTAGTCTTAAAAACTTGAGCGATAAAAATAAATTGCACAGTTATTTTTATCCTGGTTCGTTGTTAACTAAACTACTCCAGTCCACCCCCACGGAGTGATTTACCTCACCTGAGGATTTAATCCACTAATCGCAACAGATTACAATGGTTTTCCACTTAGTCCGCGACTAAGTCTTCCAGAGTACCCTGATCACAACCTGATCACTCCAGGAACAATTGCTTAGACACAAGCTAAGACTTTCTTAGAGTATCCTGACCACCACGTGATCACTCTAATTACAACTGCTTAGACACAAGCTAAGACTTCCTAGAGTATCCTGATCAACACTTGATCACTCTAGTTACTTACAAATTAATGTAATCAATTCTAAGAGTATTACAAATGCTTCTTACAAGCTATAATCACAACAGTGATATTTCTCTTAACGTTTAAGCTTAATCTCACTAATATATTACAACAGCAATGTAGTGAGCTTTGATGAAGATGAAGTTTCTGAGCTTTGGATTTGATCAGCGTTTCAGCAAGTTAATTGTTAGCAAATCGTCAACCTTGCTTCTCATCAGAACTTCATATTTATAGGCGTTTGAGAAGATGACCGTTGAACGCATTTAATGCTTTGCGTGTTCCGTACAGCTTTGCATTTAATGTTTCACGCTTTTGTCAACTACCTCGAGCCTTGTTTACGCAGTGTCTACTGACGTTGCCTTTAATAGCTTCCAACGTTCCTTTTGTCAGTCAGCGTAGCCTGCCACCTGTACTTTCTTCTGATCTGATGTTTGTGAATAAAATATTTGAATATCATCAGAGTCAAACAGCTTGGTGCATAGCATCTTCTTGTCTTCTGACCTTGAAGTGCTTCTGAGCGTGATACCATGAGAACTTCAGTGCTTCTGCTTCTGATCTCAAGTTCTTCTGATGCTTTCATAGACCCATGTTCTTATTCTGCCTTGACCATCTTTTGATGTCTTGCCAGACCATGTTCTGATGTTGCATGCTGAACCTTCTGAGACAAAGCTTTTGAGCGCTGATTTGTGCATACTCTTTATATATTTCCTGAAAGGGAAATTGCAATGTATTAGAGTACCACATTATCTCATACAAAATTCATATCCTTGTTATCATCAAAACTAAGAATATTGATCAGAACAAATCTTGTTCTAACAAACTCTACAAAGAACAAGGGTTACAAACCAGGACCTTCAAATCCTGCTCGACCAGCGGTCAATGTCAATACTGAAGATAATTCTGAGGAGAATTTTCCTGAATACATAATACACAGAGGAGTTCGTTGCTACTGGAAAGCTGTCGACGTTCCGAATGTTGTTCGCCGCTCGAAGTAATCACCTCGATGTTATTTTGACCTCCTGCCTGGCCCAAAGCAGAGAGATGTTTTATAGGGCTTTGCTTTTAAATATTTTGTTCCGCCCAAATAACTTTGTGTATAGGGCTTTGTTTTAAAAGTTTCCCTCTTTGTCCTGCCCAAGACAAATGAGTTTGTGTTTAGGGCTTTGTTTCAAAAATGAATCATAAATAAAGTGTCATTTTGAATTCCCTACATTATGTGTTTTATTTTTTTGCTTTTTCTGGAAATGGTAATCCTAAAAAACCCCAAAAAAAAAACTTTTCAAAAAAAATCTGCATACGCTCTTGCATTCATAAATTTTCTGAAACAAATATAAATCATATGTGCAAATTAACTATTGATAAACCCATTGAATGCAATAACCCTATGCCCTCTCCCAACTTTGAGTTTCCTGTGTCCGAAGCCGAAGAGGGGGAAGAAGAGGAGATCCCGGACGAGATCTCTCGATTACTTAAGCACGAGGAAAGAGCCATTCTGCCTCACAAAGAGCCTCTAGAAAAGATCAACTTGGGTTCTGAAGAAGACAAAAAAGAAGTGACCAATGGATTGCTGCTTGATGCTGATATCAAGAGTAAGCTGATAAATCTTCTCAAAGAATATGTTGACGTGTTTGCCTGGTCCTTCCAAGACATGCCTGGGTTGGATACCAATATTGTTCAGCATTACTTGCCATTGAAGCCAGAATGTCCGCCAGTTAAGCAGAAATTGCGAAGGACTCACCCTGATATGGCTAACAAGATCAAAGTGGAAGTTCAAAAACAGCTCGACGCAGGTTTTCTTGTCACCTCCGAGTATCCTCAATGGTTGGCTAACATAGTGCCAGTTCCAAAGAAAGATGGCAAAGTCAGAATGTGTGTTGACTACCGTGACTTGAACAAAGCCAGTCCAAAAGATGACTTTCCATTACCACGTATCGACATGCTGGTTGATAACACCGCTAAGTTCAACGTCTTTTCTTTCATGGACGGGTTCTCCGGTTATAATCAGATCAAGATGGCTCCTGAAGACATGGAGAAGACATCTTTCATCACCCCATGGGGTACCTTTTGCTACAAAGTGATGCCGTTTGGATTAAAGAATGCAGGCGCAACTTACCAAAGGGCAATGACTAATCTCTTTGATGACATGATGCATAAAGAAATTGAAGTTTATGTGGACGACATGATAGCCAAGTCCAACACAGAAGAAGAACATATTGAATACCTTTTGAAGTTGTTTCAACGACTAAGGAAATATCAGCTTCGCTTGAATCCTAACAAATGTACTTTTGGGGTTAGATCTGGAAAACTCTTGGGTTTCATTGTCAGCCAAAGAGGTATTGAAGTAGATCCCGACAAAGTCAGAGCTATTCAAGAGATGCCTGCACCAAAAACTGAAAAGCAAGTAAGAGGATTTCTCGGACGATTGAACTATATCTCCAGATTTATCTCTCAAATGACTGCTACTTATGGGCCAATTTTCAAGCTTCTCCGCAAATATCAAGGGGTTGTATGGGCTGAAGATTGCCAGAAAGCGTTCGACAATATCAAGGAATACCTGTTAGAACCACCAATATTGATTCCTACGGTTGAAGGAAGACCATTAATCATGTACCTTACCGTGTTGGAAGAATCCATGGGTTGTATGCTTGGACAGCAAGATGAAACCGGTAAGAAGGAGCATGCCATCTATTACCTGAGTAAGAAATTCACAGACTGTGAGTCTCGTTACTCCATGCTCGAAAAAACATGTTGCGGTTTGGCTTGGGCTTCAAAACGTCTCCGCCAGTACATGATCAACAATACTACTTGGTTAATCTCCAAAATGGATCCAATCAAGTATGTCTTTGAAAAGCCTGCCTTAACAGGAAGGATTGCCCGATGGCAAATGCTGTTATCCGAGTATGACATTGAATACCGTGCTCAAAAAGCGGTCAAAGGAAGCATTCTTGCCGATCACTTGGCACATCATCCAATTAATGAATATCAATCTCTCAAGTTTGACTTTCCTGACGAAGATGTCATGTACTTAAAGATGAAAGATTGTGACGAACTGTTACCTGAAGAAGGTCCTGATCCTGGATCAAGATGGGGCCTAATTTTCGATGGAGCAGTAAACGCTTTTGGCAATGGAATTGGGGCAGTCATCATCACTCCCAAGGGTACTCATATCCCGTTCTCCGCCAGATTACTATTTGATTGCACCAACAACGTCGCAGAATATGAAGCTTGTATCATGGGTCTCGAAGAAGCCATTGACTTAAGGATCAAGATCCTCGACATATATGGAGATTCAGCCCTTGTGATCAACCAAATCAAAGACAAGTGGGAAACTTACCACCCTGGTTTGATTCCTTACAGAGATTATGCAAGATGTCTGTTGACTTTCTTCAACAAGGTTGAATTGCATCATATACCTCGAGATCAGAATCGAATGGCAGACGCCTTGGCTACTCTATCTTCCATGTTCAAAGTCAATCATTGGAACGATATGCCTAAAGTCAGAATTATGCGCCTTGAAAGGCCCGCCTATGTGTTTGCAACTGAAGCAGTCATCGATGATAAACCGTGGTTTCACGATATCAAACGCTTCCTTCAAACTCAAGAGTACCCGCTTGGGGCATCAAACAAAGATAAGAAAACTCTAAGGAGGCTTTCTGGCAGTTTTTTCCTGAACGGAGATGTGCTATACAAAAGAAACTTCGACATGGTTTTGCTCAGATGCGTGGACAGACACGAAGCAGACATGTTAATGCATGAAGTGCATGAAGGGTCCTTTGGAACTCATTCAAATGGGCATGCAATGTCCAAGAAGATACTAAGAGCAGGATACTATTGGTTGACAATGGAATCTGACTGTTATAAACACGTGAAGAGATGTCACAAGTTCCAGATCTATGCAGATAAGATCCATGTGCCACCGACTCTACTCAACGTTCTCTCATCTCCATGGCCTTTTTCCATGTGGGGTATCGACATGATTGGAATGATCGAACCGAAAGCTTCAAACGGTCATCGTTTCATCTTAGTGGCAATTGATTACTTCACCAAATGGGTCGAAGCAGCATCTTACGCCAACGTTACAAGACAAGTGGTTGTGAGGTTCATCAAGAACAACCTCATTTGCCGATATGGTGTTCCCAGCAAGATCATTACTGACAATGGTTCAAACTTAAACAACAAGATGATGAAAGAATTATGTGAGGAATTCAAGATTGAGCATCATAACTCTTCTCCTTACAGACCAAAAATGAACGGCGCCGTTGAAGCTGCCAACAAGAAAATTAAGAAGATCGTCCAGAAAATGGTCGTCACTTACAAAGACTGGCATGAAATGCTTCCATTTGCTTTACATGGGTACCGTACTTCAGTGCGTACTTCAATAGGGGCAACTCCCTTTTCTCTAGTATACGGCATGGAAGCTGTGCTCCCCGTAGAAGTTGAAATACCATCAATGAGAGTCCTCATGGAGACTAAGTTATCAGAGGCTGAATGGTGTCAAAGCAGATATGATCAGTTGAACTTAATCGAAGAAAAACGTATGACTGCTCTATGCCATGGACAGTTATATCAAGCAAGGATGAAACAAGCCTTCAACAAAAAGGTTCGACCTCGTGAATTTCAAAAAGGCGACCTCGTGCTTAAAAAGATCTTGTCTTTTCAACCAGATTCTAGGGGCAAATGGTCTCCTAATTACGAAGGCCCGTATGTTGTCAAAAGAACATTTTCTGGCGGCGCCATGACTCTTGCAACCATGGATGGTGATGAACTCCCACATCCTGTGAATGCTGATGCAGTCAAGAAATACTTTGTCTAAAAAAGAAAAAAAACAGCTCGGTAAGTCGAAAACCCGCAAAGGGCGACTTAGGCAAAAATGAGCGTCTCGGTGGACTGAAAACCTGAAAGGGCGGTCCAGGCAAAAATTAGAGACAATAAACAGAAAAAATTCATCCTGGTAGATTGAAAACCTGAAAGGGCAATCTAGGCAAAAATTAAGGATTTATGACAAAGTAACTGCATCAGTCTGTACTTCGTCACCTGAAGAGTCTTTTCATCAAAGGATCTTCAATCAAATCATCGCCAATCTGAAGCGACAAGCACAGTTGGAACTCAAAGTTGTTAGAGGGAATGGTGGTTATTGCTTTCAATGTAGCCTTTTCCGCATATTTACCATTTCCAACTTTTGTAAATACTCTATGGAATCACGCCTTTAGCTGGTTACCATCCTATTAAATAAATTTGAGCCTTGTGCCCATTCGTTCGCAATCTCTAATTTCTTTTAGCTTGCAAAATGACGCTTTAATTGTGTTATTCACTTTTGAAAGAAAAAGAAAAAAATAAGTTTTAAATGAACTTACTTTTCTTTTTCAAAATAAAAGCGAAACTTTCCTTTGAGTTGTGAACAGCAGAAGGAACATCAACAACTATCTCCATAGGATGAACCAAAGATTATCCTTCAGAACTGTTCTTTTCCTCAAAAGAGACGATGAAACAATGGTATTCTTATCCCAGGAAAGAATTCTTAAGCCAATCGCCCCTTGCGGCAGGGAAGCTCTTTTATCCCCAGTGAAGAAGATCTTTCATCTCCAATGAAGAAGTTCTTCCATCCCAGTAAGAAAGATGCTTGTCTTCCCCAGAGAAGTTGAAAGCATGCAACACCATTCATCACCCGTGTTATCTACACCGTGTTGAAGAACATTTGCCAAGTATCTGGTTGTATTGCGACGTCGGTCCTTCTCCAGTATATACTTCTTTATCTGTCAGTGTCGTCAGCATGCATCCTACATTCATAACATTCATCATTCATACATATTTGCATCATTTATGCATTCTTGCATTTTTCAATGTATGCTTTAAAATCACTTGTTTAGGATATATCTATCCTCAAAAAAAAAGGAAAAAAAAGAAAAAAAAGAAACAGGTACGGGCGTGTCATCTTTCCAGTAGGTTGTCACCCATAAGCACAAAGAACATATTCTTTCTCCAGTTCCCCACTGAGATCATTCCTTGTGGAAGAAGGTTGCTTTAGTTTCTCCTCTCAAAACGAAGGAGAAAATACCCAGTTGAGTTCATCCCTCATTGGGTACAAAAGTCTTGTTTGACTGTTTCTTTCCAATTCATTCATGGATAGAACCCTGTCTTTACCAAAGATTCAAATTTCGATTCCTCAAGCAGAGTCGTGAAAAACAGACAATAAGCAATAGCCTCATCATCCGAGCAGCTTATGTCTCTTTCAAAAGACTTTTCCTCTCAAGGAAATCAATCATGAAGACCATTTGACAATCAGGGCCTTATTACTGTTCACAAGGCTGAATAACCAGTAATTTCCCTAACAAAGTCTCCAGGATCATTTTATCACTCGGCTGATAATTGATCATGTCTTCAAAACCACTATCACGAGGCTGGTAGTTGGTAACCTTTTTGTTTTGGTTATATTATTTAACATGTCTATCACCATGCTAGTCGGTAATATTAACCGAACCTTTGAAACTCTTTTTACCATGTCAAGACTATCACCATGTTGATAGTCGGTAATATAGTTTCATACCTTTTACCTTCGCATTATTAACAAGTCTATCCCCATGCTGATAATCGGTAATGTCGATAGGTAAGCTTTTCTTACAAAGCTTTCATTCCCAGGTAAAGCATATACTTGCTTTCCCGAAAAAAAGAAAAATGGATTCTCTTTCTAAAACGGATTGAGACATCCTTCCCGATCTCTTGTCCCAAGTGGAGTCAGTTCTTGATATCCCCTCGGTAAAGATATCCTTGCATCATTCGCAATTTTGGTATCCTAGGTCCAAAATTCGCGTCTTCTGATATTTAAGTCTCTTCCACCCTATCAAAACGAAGATTTTCATTCTTCATGTCTCAGGTCGAAGAAACTTAATTAGGGGCATCTTTCATACCCCAATTTTTAACCTAAGATACCACCTCATATTATTTGCATATGCATCATTTGCATCTCTAACAAATTGCATAGCTTGTGTTTGCTACTTGTGCTCAGCAGGGTTTAATCAAGAAATTATTCATCAGTACAGGCAACAATCAATTAGGGTTTTCTTCTCCCTTCATCTCAAAGGAACTATCTTCATCAACAATCAACATTTGGTCCTCAAAAATCCATTTCAACAAGCTCAAAGGCTCTGAATCGATCAGATTATGGTTTTGACTGAAGATAGCATACTCCTAATTTTTACTCAGGATTTGACCTAATGACCTGGGACATGACCCCAAGACCCCAAGTACATCATTTTGACCTAATCCATTGGCTCAGGACATCTCCTACACCAGGATTGATCAACAATGAAATTTCAAATCATCAGATTAGGGTTTTGAACTATCAGGGACTGAAATCAGGGATCACATTTGGGAAACCCTAAAAAGCTCCAGGGGATCACTCAAAGGTTTCAATCATCTTCAAATAATCCCTATGACAATACCCAATGGAAATTACATCTCAATTCAAGATCCATAGTCATCAATCTCATCAGGTCGACAATTAGGGTTTTTGACCTAATTCACCTGAATCACTGACTTTTTAATCAGAACATGGTGCCACAACTTAAACAATGGCTCAAGGTCCTCCAATAACTCAATGTGATCCATTCATACCATTCATTTGGTGAGGATAGCCTGGTTCATTTGAAATCTCCAGAAACGCGATTCGTCTAAAAAAGTCAACTGTACAAGATCACCATTGACTTTTTGGAAATTTTGGTCAACCATGACTTTTGAAGTTTCAAATCATCAATATATGATATATGAAGTCATTTGATCAAGGAAAATCAAGAAAATCAATCAAGAATCAAAAAGTCAAAAGTTTGACTTTCCATACTTAGAAAAATTCTAAGTGTTTTTCAATGGTTTTTTCCAAACTTTGGAAGAGAATAACTCAAAATTTCACCTACAAACTGAAAAAAACTTCCAACATGAAAGTTGTAGATTTTGATCCAATAAACAACTTTGTCACATAAAATTATTTTCCAAAAGATCAACTATTTAAGAGATATGGAGCTTCAAAGTTGGTATCTTTTGAAAATTTCACTTAAAATCTCACTTTCTTCAAAGTTCATGGATCTTTTTCACCCATTTCCTTAAAGGTCTTGAAGAAACTTTCAACTAGGGTTTTGAAGTGTGTAACATGAGCTTTCCAAAATGTCCAAGAGCATGAAAAAATGTGGAGCATAGCTATGGCTTTGAATTATGCATTTAGTGATCATTTTCACTTGAAATTTCAAGTCATTTTGCCAAAGTTTTGAACCATATGGTCTATGATCCAAGTAATGATGCATAGATGCAATAATTGGAAGATATTTTCTGATTTGAGACAGATGGGAAAGAGATAAGAAGCATAGCCAATTTTAACCATGGTTTAGGTTTTAACCATCTTGCATTTAATGTGAAAGATTCCATTTTATCTCCAAATGCCAAATCACCATTCTTTGATCAACTTGCAAAGCTCTGCATTCAGAATCCTTGGCCTATAAATAGAGGTTCAAATCACTCTTCAAAGCACACCAAAACCTCATAATCATAGGTTTTCTCTCTTCTTTCTTAAGTTGCAAGTTTCATGAGTTTCAAAGAGGAAGAATTGCAATTTCCATCTCTTGCAATTTCTGAGCAAAGTGTTGCTTCTAACACTTCCTAAACATCATATGGAAGTTGTTTGATTCACTCACAAACCCCAAAACACCTCAAATCTCAGAATCACTCTTCAACCTCCATATGAACATAAAATGAGCCTTATCATGCCAAAATCCATTTAAGCTCAATTCTGTCCAAACTAACACTTCCAACACCTCATATATGTCACATATGAACTATCCAAACACTCACATATAGCCTAAAACATCAGAATCATCAAGCTCGATCCTTACTCCAAGCAACTGCAGATCGGCTCCCATGGCTTTGCTCAGATGAATTCAGTTCACTCCAAGCATCCAGACATGTTCCATAATCATCATTGAAGCTATCCAGATCATTGCAAAGCATCTGTAACACCCCTAGCTCGAAATTCAATCTCCAGTTTGGCCGTTTTTGAAGGTAAGTGCTATGAACTTCAAACTCATACATACACGCATCATAAATAAAATATTGCTTTGCCATCTTGTTTCTGCATATGCATGGATCATTAACCCTCAATCAATTGCTAATTATCTTGCACATACACAATTTCATGATCAATCTCAGAATTAGGGTTCTTCGTGTTCATCAGAAAATCAATGGCCTTAGAGTGAAAATAAATGAAATTAAATGGCACCATTGTGTTCCTTGTGAAAAATCGAGCAAGATAGGCTATTCACTTGATCCAAACAACTCAGTTTTAAGAATTTTCAAAATCAAATGGGGATGGTGTTCTTGGCGCCATTTTCTGTTCAGAAATTTTAGATGTTAGTTTTAAATATAATTGAATGAAAGCGTGTATATTACAAGCTGCACGCGCAGCTCAGTTGGCAAGTGTTTTGGTTGGTGAGAGAGAGGGCGTGAGTTCAAACCCTGGCAGGACCAAACCCTATTTTTTTATCACTTATTTTCTTCACTTTTCTTTACAATTTCATCAATTAATTGAACCAATCAAAATTCATCATTTCCACTTCATTTTTTGCACACTCTTTGTTTAATATATATATTTTATGAACATCCAAAAAAAATCACAAAAAAATATTTATTTAATACATTTTTAAGTAGGTTTAAAATGACATGTTTTTAAGTGTTTTTAAATACTTTAAAAATTGTTTTTCATTTGATTTTTTCAAAATTAACTACTTGTAAATATTTTGTGATCAAAACCCTAATCATTTAGGTATTAATTAAGAATAATCTTTGCTTTCATCTTAATTAAATTGATTTCTTTCAAAAATTTCAAACCGTTAAAAAAACAAACGATCAAAGTTTTTCAAAACAATAAACCATTTCTTTTTGGTTTTCTTTTCAAAAAAAAAACTCTTGATCAAATCTTTTTGGATTGATCAATTAATTTTCAAAACAACAGGGCCTCTCGAATATTAGAGAGTATAAGTCCCTTTCCTTTTTCTTTGTACAGTTTTTCTTTAAACAGAAAACTTTTTTTCAAAACAAAACTTTCAAACTGTTTTCAAACGATGAAACCTCGCGTTTCTTTTACAAAACAATCAACCATGTTTTATAAAATAAAACACGGGCTTCCACATAGGTATAAGTCCCATTCCCTTACATGAAATTAGGTATTTCATTGTACATACACCTTTTTGTACATACCTCGATCAATTTGATTTTTAACCTCGAATAACAAATAAAAAATGAAGGTTTTCTTTAAACCTTCCCAAAAATACCATGGGCCTCCATGTAGGTATAAGTCCCAACCTCCCTTGTAAATACTTGTTTACATAGCTTTTGAATAAACTCAATGGGCCTCTCCCCGAGTATAAGTCCCGAGCCCCCGTGTACACAAATGGATCATGCTTACAGGTATATTTCCTTCATAAACTCCATTATATACACACACCTTGTATATATATATATAACTGTTCATACTTGTTCATATTTGTTCATGTACTTGTTCATATTTGTTCATACTTGTTCATATTTGTGATCGTGTTATATACACTTGTTCAACTTAGTACAACACTAGGTTCCCCATAGCCTCCTATTGGGCTTCGTGCAAAGAATCTCCCTAGTTTAGGTTAGGACATAGAGTATGGTTTCCCGGTGAAATCGCTCTAAGAGTTCAAACCAACTATACCATGCCTCCTCTTGGGCTTCGTACAAACGACTTGTCCCTCCCATAGCCTCCTCTTGGGCTTACAATGCAAGGACCCTCGACTTGTCCCTCCCATAGCCTCCTCTTGGGCTTACAATGCAAGGACCCTCGGATAGCCTCCTCTTGGGCTTCGTACAAGGACCCACGGGCTTCTTATAAGCATCCCCAATATCTAAATCAAATACCTTAGGAGATTAGACATTTATCATCTCTATGATAGGAGTATCTCATCTTTATCATCACAAACAATCAATCAATCAAATAACTCTTTTTGCCACAAGGCTGGCTAATCAATCAAACCTTTTGCCACCATACTGGCTGATTAATCAAAGTTTTTGTCACAAGGCTGACTTCGTCGAAACTTTTGCCACAAGGCTGGCTGATTAATCAAAACTTTTTGTCACAAGGCTGACTTCATTGAAAGTTTTTGCCACAAGGTTGGCTAATCAAACTTGTTTTTGCCACAAGGCTGGCTAAACAAAAAATCATCTTTATCATTCTAAGCGCCATAAGTGGCACAGCCAAGGGCTTATAATGAAAATATTTCAAGCAAAATCAAACAGATGTATGTGATGATATAGATTAGATACATCGAACATTTAGATGACATTTGTCTCTTATCCTTTGCTTCCACTAGCATAAGTGGGAACTACGATTGCTCTGACTTTATCAACATCCCTTTGAGAATACGTAGGCACAAGGTCGTATCCTTGGCGAGCAAAACTTCTCCCTCAAACCACTCAAACCTTAGCACCCGTAGACCTCGAGCTACAGATGCTCTGATTCCCTCTAAGGGATATGTATGCAGAGGATCGCGATGATCTTTGCGAGCATAATCAAACAAACACCTTAGGTCCCACATATCTCTAACATAGAATGAAAAACATAACAAAGAAGCCTATAGAGTACTATAGATACGTTGGGTGCTAATACCTTCCCTTCGTATAACCAACCCTCTTACCCGGAATCTCTCCCCCACTTTTTAGGTTATTGCAACTTTTTTCCTTTTCCTACTTTGGAAACAATAAACAGTTTGGTCGAAACAAAAGAAAAATCATTTTTTGAGCACTCGAGCCCAAAAAAGGCATCAGGTGTCTCATCCCGAAAAAGATACGATTTTTCCCCGCGACAATTATGCATGTCATACAATTATTTTTTTATTTCAAGCTTTTCCAATCAACACATGTACTAGAGAATTATAGAAAGAACGTTACAATTATCATTCAATTTGTATGTATAATAATTTAGAATACAATTCAATCAACATAATTCAAAGAGAAGAGTGTTGTTTTTATAGTTAAAGTTGTTTAAATTCTAAGTAAAAAATAAAAAGTTTTAACAAAAAGACCGCGGGCAAAATCCGCCCCACCCCGCCTTGGACCGCTTTTTTAAGCGGGTTAGGCGGGACGTGTAACGCCTGTATTTCGATTTATTATTTAATTTGGACTATTTTGGTATTTATTGAGTTTTGGCGTATTTTGAGCGACCGAGTCGGTATTATTTCGGGATAGCGGATCGATAGTTAATCGAGAATTTTGATATTTTCAGTATTAGAAATATTATTGGAATAATAGTTGGCGTTTTGGGAATTTTTCCGAGTAATTAAAATTAGACTGAGAATTTGAGACAAAGCGTAAAAAAGGAGTATACTGTGTTAATTAAGTTGGATTGGTTGGTATTAGTAAAAACGAGGTGTGATTGTAGGCCCACTAAGAGGAATAGTGTTAATTGGTCTCATTTGATAAAAAGAGAAATTTGAAGTATCAGTAGTCATTTGGGATAACTGCTACAGAAATAAGGGTTTGGAAAAAAAAAAGGCATGAAGAAGAAGTAGCAGCCAAAAGAAGAGAAGTTGCAGAAGAGGAAAGAAACCGGAAGGATTTTGCGATGCAAGAAGTTAGGATTTCGACTGGAAATTGTAGAGCGGACTCCGAATACAAGGTAAGGGTGGGGTTCTTGCTCTATAAACGGGGATATGATGAACCGTATGTGGGGTTAGGGGATTAATATTATCTCTATGTATATATTGGTATGATTTTTGGTATCTGTAATGTCATTGTGTGAATTTTTTAGAAATTATATGTGGAAATTGTTGTTGCATGGTATTTGAATTGCCTGTGTTGTCTGTGAATTTGGATGAATTGGAATTTTAATCGATGAATAGATTTTCTGTGCTGGGAATGATTTTGTGATGCTGTGGGGATGTGGTGATGGATTTCCTGAAAACTGAAATCGTTATGGGTGAATGATGGACAGGAACACAAGGAAACAACTCTAAGAGGAAAAGGAAATAGAAGGACGGACGTCCTAGTATATGGAACAGACGTCCCTTAGAATTAGAAGAAAACTGGGAGGACCCACATACAAGGAGGGGAGGGCGGCCCATGCCCTTAGGGCGGACGCCTTGAAGGATAGAAAAACACTTAGAAAGGGGGGTTTGAATAAGTGTAGCTTTAAAACTTGTAAGATAAAAACAGTTTTCACAAAGATTTTTATCCTGGTTCGTTGTTAACTAAACTACTCCAGTCCACCCCCTTGGAGTGATTTACCTCACCTGATGATTTAATCCACTAATCACACGAGATTACAATGGTTTTCCACGTAGACAACTTCTAAGTCTTCTAGAGTATACTGATCACAACCTGATCACTCTAAGAACAATCTGCTTAGATACCCTCTAAGACTTTCTAGAGTATTCTGATCAACAACCTGATCACTCTAGTCCTTACAACTTAATGTAAACAAATTCTAAGAGTTACAATGCTTCTATTAAAGCTATTATCACAACTGTGATTTTCTCTTAAGTTTAAGCTTAATCTCACTAAAGTATTACAACAGCAATGTAGTGAGTTTGATGAAGTTTGAGAGCTCTTGATTTGAACAGCGTTTCAGCAAGTTGGTTCAGAGTTCGTGATTCGTAACATAGCTTCTCATCAAAACTTCATATTTATAGGCGTTTGAGAAGATGACCGTTGGGAGCATTTAATGCTTTGCGTATTCCGTACAACATTGCATTTAATGTTTCACTCTTTTGTCAACTACCTCGAGCCTTGCTTTCGCTGTGTCTACTGACGTTGCCTTTAATAGCTTTCAACTTTCCTTTTGTCAGTCAGCATAGACTGCCAGCTAGTACTTGCTTCTGATCTGATGTTTGTGTAAACAACGTTTGAATATCATCAGAGTCAAACAGCTTGGTGCAGAGCATCTTCTTGTCTTCTGACCTTGAAGTGCTTCTGAGCATGATACCATGAGAACTTCAGTGCTTCTGCTTCTGATCTCAAGTCCTTATGATGCTTCCATAGACCATGTTCTGATTCTGCTTGACCATCTTCTGATGTCTTGCCAGACCGTGTTCTGATGTTGCATGCTGAACCTTCTGAGTCAGTGCTTCTTGCGTTGATTTTGTGCATACTCCTTATATAATTCCTGAAATGGAAATTGCATAGTATTAGAGTACCACATTATCTCATACAAAATTCATATACATTGTTATCATCAAAACTAAGAATATTGATCAGAACAAATCTTGTTCTAACACGCCTTGCAAGGAGAAAGTCCCAGAATGGGACGTGTGATTTGTAACAATGCGGTGGGGGGCCCAACCTTGAAGGGTGGACCTAGTTTGATTATTTCTTTCCTTTTCTCACTTAAATTATAAATACCATAGTAATACATCCCCATATGAAAAATGAACCATTAGTATTTGGTTCAGCATGCTAGAAGAATATAGAGTGCTAAAGAAATAATAATAGTTGAATACTAGAGTGATCCGTATAATTAGTTCAGTATCAGTATCAGTATAATGAAATAAATCAATCGGATATATTGGGAATAATTAAATAACAGATAGTGGTATTATTTGACATAACTATTAAATATGAGTAGTAATGAAAATAGAAGTATGTCAATAGCAGTTTCACTACTTTAATACAAGTGGATTCAGTAGCAGTTTGGTTAGTAGCACGAAATATTCTTGTAATAGTGAATCAAATGAATAAAGACGGTGTAAACTAGTAGTATCAGTAATTTTGACAGGAACAAGTAATTAGCAGAACCACACTCCAATGTGATATCAGTAGCAGGGTACAATAATTAGTGAACAGAAGTAAATGAATATTAGACGGAAAAAAATAACGGTTAGGGTAATATTCGGGGTGTCCGGGATTAGTCTGTTAGCTATTGTTTTGTGATGCGACGAGTTTTATTTTGTGAATGTTGTGACGTAGTGAATTGCTGAATATATGTGAATTGCCATTGTATTATTCGTGTCGATTTGTGATGTTGTTGATTATAGTTGTTGAGTTGTTGTGTATGTGCCATTATGACATGGTGTATTAAGTTGTAGGCCTATGGCCTGTGACGATGTGATGCTATGATTTTGTGATCATTGCAAAATGCAGAAAATAAAGTGACGTTGAGTTACCTCAATTTACTGGTAACATTTGTGATATAGGCGTATGCCTTGTGAGGATGTTGTTGTGATTTGTTTGTGATGATGCATTCATTGAGTCTCATGATTGCATTTTTTGACGGCCTGGATTGGCAAACAGTGACAAAGGCCTATGACTGTTTTGATGCCTCTATTTAATGGTAATTGGCGATGGGGGCTGAAGTCCTGGGTACCACATGCATGTGCATTTGTTAGAGTCACATTTCATTTGTGTGATTATGAGTTTATGTGATTTGATGTGTGAACTTATATGGATTTATATGAGGTATTGTGACGTATGTTATTTTGGCGGGAATAACGAAGTAGATTAGACGGTAACGAATATACTGCAAGGTGATAATTATTATGACTTGAACCGTAAATATACTGTTTATCATCACCCTGTTTATATTGTTTGATATCTCACCCTTTTTTGTTTCACTGTTACCTTTATACTGGTAACGTGCACGTGATAGCTTTGATGAAGATTTAGACGTTGTGAGTCGAGTTGGTGGTCGCTCTGATACGTAGCACTCGGGGGATAAACGCGTGTTTTAATTATTTATTACTTGTTGAATTTTAATGATGTTTATTGTTGAATTGTAGCTTAAAGTTATATTGCGAAGATACAATGATTAAATTGAAATTTTGTGAAGTTTGTGATTCCGCTGCGAGATTAAATAATTTTGTTTAATGAAGTGATTTTGAGGATTAAATTAAATGTTATAATTGTCCATTTTAATTATACATGCTATGTATATGCGATGAAGGCATGTATGCCGTAAATGATTTGATTGACGAAATGTGACATCTCAATTGTTGATAAAGTTTTTGAATAACTCTGATTTTCGTTATAATTACCGAATAATTTATCGGGTAGAATTGGGGTGTTACAAGACGGGCCAACTAAAGATACCGAGCCAAAAACCTTAGCCAAGCCCGCTCAAAATGACGGGTCAAACGGGATGACCCGGCGGGTCTGACCCGTTTTGCCACCCCTAGATACCGTGAAAGGTGGTAGGTTGCACGGGCCCTAATCTGATCATGTTTCTAAGCACACAATTATAAAAACATTTATAATTACTCCAAGTGATTCAAAAACCTTTCCTAGAAAACTAAATATATAACAAAGTGGAAAAGATGTTGGTATGTTAGATTGGTGTAATGGATGAGTTTTGCTTCAATCTCAATAACAACAACAACAATAAACTTTTTACTTATCTAAACAAAACAAGATAAAACCAATCTCAACAATAACAACCACACATAAACATCAATCTCCACTTCAAAACAACAAAAATATCATAAAAGAGAGCGTGTAATATAATGAGTTTCAAAACAACAACAACAACAATAGATAAAACTTTAGGGTTTAGGCTTTTAATAACAACCACATCAAACCTAACATATCTCAAAAATCCCAACACCAAAACTGTTACATACATAGTGAAGATATTATACATACCTAAAACATTTTAGTGTCTTCATTTCTTCATGCAAGTATCGTTCAAGTTCCTTATTCGAATTTCCTTGCTTCAAACAAGGTGGAGAAGATGTGAGGGTTTGGTCTCGTTTGTAAAAGAACCAGTTGATGAAGATACGATGTTGAAGATATGGAGATGATGTGATGTTTTCAAGTTCAATGTCTAGTGCCATAGTCGTTATTGGAGACGATAAATTTCGTTAGGACCCTAATATTTTATTCGTAAGAGCTGAATATGGTATTCGCAAGAGAAAACTGAAGAAACAAGTAATTCCTTTGTTTTTTGAAAAACATCAAAACATTTTTCCAATGAGCCAGATTTTTAACAATTTTAAAAAATATATAGCCTACCATTTCACCACGGTTGCGAAATTCAATCGTGAGCAATAATGGTTTGGTTTTAACTTAAAAATAAAATAAAAATGAAAGGTTCTTCTTTAATGATAAATAAATCATAAATTTGCTGGCGCCGACACTTGAACTGTCCAGTTTAATTTTTCACCAAAGTTGGGAATTACAACTGTTGGAAAGTTTAATTTTTTACCAAAGTTGGGAATTACAACCATGGCGCTGACACTTTAATTTTTCACCAACGAGGCTTTTTAAAACGGTGGCGAAATCTTCGTCAGAGAATGTATTATTTGTTGTAGTGATTATAATGAATACTTTATTTTTATATTGTTCAAGATTTACATATTTAATGATCAAATATTCTTAGATGATAACTTATATGACATAGAGAGCGACGAAGAGTTACAACAGAAGTAGTTACTTATGATTAACCCTTTAGTTTGAAGTTTTAGTAATATTTGTTATAGCTTCCTTTGTTAAAAGAGATAACTTTAATCTTCAAAGTAACTTACTCCTAAACAATAGTAATGTTATGATTAAGAGCAAAATGCATAATTTACATATTTTCATTTGTATGTTAGAAAATCAACACGAGAATAAAGTAAGTGTAATAGAGATGAAGATGTTGCGTTGAATGTAAAGACTAGGCAATATACGATTATAAATGACAATATTAAAGAGAGCATTGTGGTAACACCTATAATAAAAAAAGATGGAGTATAATAGATTTAGATGGTTTGAACATCTGAAGTGTAGAACGCACATGCCTTAATTAACATTTTATTCATACAAAAAAATAATAATAAAACAAGTGAACAAATAGCCTTATTCTAGTTGCATACTGATCTTACTAAGATAAACCATTATGCATGACTCATGGCTAGATTACATAAAAACTGATGAAACAAGCATAAAGAAAACATGGAAGAAAATACAACAAAACAAGCATAATAATAATACATAGCACTCTGCATGGAAGAAACCATTATTTGTGTGATTATGAGTTTATGTGATTTGATGTGTGAACTTATATGGATTTATATGAGGTATTGTGACATATGTTATTTTGGCGGGAATAACGAAGTATAACAGACGGTAACGAATATACTGCAAGGTGATGATTATTATGACTTGAACCGTAAATATACTGTTTATCATCACCTTGTTTATATTGTTTGATATCTCACCTTTTTTATGTTTCACTGTTACCTTTATACTAGTAACGTGCACGTGATAGCTTTGATGAAGATTTAGACGCTGTGAGTCGAGTCGGTGGTCGCTCTGATACGTAGCACTCGGGGGATAAACGCGTGTTTTAATTATTTATTACTTGCTTAATTTTAAGGATGTTTATTGTTGAATTGTAGCTTAAAGCTATATTGCGAAGATACTATGATTAAATTGAAATTTTGTGAAGTTTGTGATTCCGCTGCGAGATTAAATAATTTTGTTTAATGAAGTGATTTTGAGGATTAAATTAAATGTTATAATTGTCCATTTTAATTATACGTGCTATGTATCTGTGATGAAGGCATGTATGCCGTAAATGATTTGAATGACGAAACGTGACATCTCAATCGTTGATAAAGTTTTTGAATAACTCTGATTTTCGTTAAAATTACCGAATAAATTATCGGGTAGAATTGGGGTGTTACACGACGGGCCAACTAAAGATACCGAGCTGAAAACCTTAGCCAAGCCCGCTCAAAATGACGGGTCAAACGGGATGACCCGGCGGGTCTGACCCGTTTTGCCACCCCTAGATACCGTGAAAGGTGGTAGGTTGCACGGGCCCTAATCTGACCATGTTTCTAAGCACACAATTATAAAAACATTTATAATTACTCCAAGTGATTCAAAAACCTTTCCAAGAAAACTAAATATATAACAAAGTGGAAAAGATGTTGGTATGTTAGATTGGTGTAATGGATGAGTTTTGCTTCAATCTCAAGAACAACAACAACAACAACAATAAACTTTTTACTTATCTAAACAAAACAACAAGATAAAACCAATCTCAACAATAACAACCACACATAAACTTCAATCTCCACTTCAAAACAACAAAAATATCATAAAAGAGAGTGTGTAATATAATGAGTTTCAAAACAACAACAACAACAATAGATAAAACTTTAGGGTTTAGGCTTTTAATAACAACCACATCAAACCTAACATATCTCAAAAATCCCAACACCAAAACTGTTACATACATAGTGAAGATATTATACATACCTAAAACATTTTAGTGTCTTCATTTCTTCATGCAAGTATCGTTCAAGTTCCTTATTCGAAGTTCCTTGCTTCAAACAAGGTGGAGAAGATGTGAGGGTTTGGTCTCGTTTGTAAAAGAACCAGTTGATGAAGATACGATGCTGAAGATATGGAGATGATGTGATGTTTTGAAGTTCAATGTTTAGTGCCATAGTCGTTATTGGAGACGATAAATTTCGTTAGGACCCTAATATTTTATTCGTAAGAGCTGAATATGGTATTCGCAAGAGAAAACTGAAGAAACAAGTAATTCCTTTGTTTTTTGAAAAACATCAAAACATTTTTCCAATGAGCCAGATTTTTAACAATTTTAAAAAATATATAGCCTACCATTTCACCACGGTTGCGAAATTCAATCGTGAGCAATAATGGTTTGGTTTTAACTTAAAAATAAAATAAAAATGAAAGGTTCTTCTTTAATGATAAATAAATCATAAATTTGCTGGCGCCGACACTTGAACTGTCCAGTTTAGTTTTTCACCAAAGTTGGGAATTACAACTGTGGGGAAGTTTAATTTTTTACCAAAGTTGGGAATTACAACCATGGCGCTGACACTTTAATTTTTCACCAACGAGGCTTTTTAAAATGGTGGCGAAATCTTCGTCAGAGAATGTATTATTTGTTGTAGTGATTATAATGAATACTTTATTTTTATATTGTTCAAGATTTACATATTTAATGATCAAATATTCTTAGATGATAACTTATATGACATAGAGAGCGACGAAGAGTTACAACAGAAGTAGTTACTTATGATTAACCCTTTAGTTTGAAGTTTTAGTAATATTTGTTATAGCTTCCTTTGTTAAAAGAGATAACTTTAATCTTCAAAGTAACTTACTCCTAAACAATAGTAATGTTATGATTAAGAGCAAAATGCATAATTTACATATTTTCATTTGTATGTTAGAAAATCAACACGAGAATAAAGTAAGTGTAATAGAGATGAAGATGTTGCGTTGAATGTAAAGACTAGGCAATATACGATTATAAATGACAATATTAAAGAGAGCATTGTGGTAACACCTATAATAAAAAAAGATGGAGTATAATAGATTTAGATGGTTTGAACATCTGAAGTGTAGAACGCACATGCCTTAATTAACACTTTATTCATACAAAAAAATAATAATAAAACAAGTGAACAAATAGCCTTATTCTAGTTGCATACTGATCTTACTAAGATAAACCATTATGCATGACTCATGGCTAGATTACATAAAAACTGATGAAACAAGCATAAAGAAAACATGGAAGAAAATACAACAAAACAAGCATAATAATAATACATAGCACTCTGCATGGAAGAAACCATTATTTGTGTGATTATGAGTTTATGTGATTTGATGTGTGAACTTATATGGATTTATATGAGGTATTGTGACGTATGTTATTTTGGCTGGAATAACGAAGTATAACAGACGGTAACGAATATACTGCAAAGTGATGATTATTATGACTTGAACCGTAAATATACTGTTTATCATCACCTTGTTTATATTGTTTGATATCTCACCTTTTTTATGTTTCACTGTTACCTTTATACTAGTAACGTGCACGTGATAGCTTTGATGAAGATTTAGACGCTGTGAGTCGAGGCGGTGGTCGCTCTGATACGTAGCACTCGGGGGATAAACGCGTGTTTTAATTATTTATTACTTGCTTAATTTTAAGGATGTTTATTGTTGAATTGTAGCTTAAAGCTATATTGCGAAGATACTATGATTAAATTGAAATTTTGTGAAGTTTGTGATTCCGCTGCGAGATTAAATAATTTTGTTTAATGAAGTGATTTTGAGGATTAAATTAAATGTTATAATTGTCCATTTTAATTATACGTGCTATGTATCTGTGATGAAGGCATGTATGCCGTAAATGATTTGAATGACGAAACGTGACATCTCAATCGTTGATAAAGTTTTTGAATAACTCTGATTTTCGTTATAATTACCGAATAAATTATCGGGTAGAATTGGGGTGTTACACGACGGGCCAACTAAAGATACCGAGCTGAAAACCTTAGCCAAGCCCGCTCAAAATGACGGGTCAAACGGGATGACCCGGCGGGTCTGACCCGTTTTGCCACCCCTAGATACCGTGAAAGGTGGTAGGTTGCACGGGCCCTAATCTGACCATGTTTCTAAGCACACAATTATAAAAACATTTATAATTACTCCAAGTGATTCAAAAACCTTTCCAAGAAAACTAAATATATAACAAAGTGGAAAAGATGTTGGTATGTTAGATTGTTGTAATGGATGAGTTTTGCTTCTATCTCAATAACAACAACAACAACAATAAACTTTTTACTTATCTAAACAAAACAACAAGATAAAACCAATCTCAACAATAACAACCACACATAAACTTCAATCTCCACTTCAAAACAACAAAAATATCATAAAAGAGAGCGTGTAATATAATGAGTTTCAAAACAACAACAACAATAGATAAAACTTTAGGGTTTAGGCTTTTAATAACAACCACATCAAACCTAACATATCTCAAAAATCCCAACACCAAAACTGTTACATACATAGTGAAGATATTATACATACCTAAAACATTTTAGTGTCTTCATTTCTTCATGCAAGTATCGTTCAAGTTCCTTATTCGAAGTTCCTTGCTTCAAACAAGGTGGAGAAGATGTGAGGGTTTGGTCTCGTTTGTAAAAGAACCAGTTGATGAAGATACGATGGTGAAGATATGGAGATGATGTGATGTTTTGAAGTTCAATGTTTAGTGCCATAGTCGTTATTGGAGACGATAAATTTCGTTAGGACCCTAATATTTTATTCGTAAGAGCTGAATATGGTATTCGCAAGAGAAAACTGAAGAAACAAGTAATTCCTTTGTTTTTTGAAAAACATCAAAACATTTTTCCAATGAGCCAGATTTTTAACAATTTTAAAAAATATATAGCCTACCATTTCACCACGGTTGCGAAATTCAATCGTGAGCAATAATGGTTTGGTTTTAACTTAAAAATAAAATAAAAATGAAAGGTTCTTCTTTAATGATAAATAAATCATAAATTTGCTGGCGCCGACACTTGAACTGTCCAGTTTAATTTTTCACCAAAGTTGGGAATTACAACTGTGGGGAAGTTTAATTTTTTACCAAAGTTGGGAATTACAACCATGGCGCTGACACTTTAATTTTTCACCAACGAGGCTTTTTAAAACGGTGGCGAAATCTTCGTCAGAGAATGTATTATTTGTTGTAGTGATTATAATGAATACTTTATTTTTATATTGTTCAAGATTTACATATTTAATGATCAAATATTCTTAGATGATAACTTATATGACATAGAGAGCGACGAAGAGTTACAACAGACGTAGTTACTTATGATTAACCCTTTAGTTTGAAGTTTTAGTAATATTTGTTATAGCTTCCTTTGTTAAAAGAGATAACTTTAATCTTCAAAGTAACTTACTCCTAAACAATAGTAATGTTATGATTAAGAGCAAAATGCATAATTTACATATTTTCATTTGTTTGTTAGAAAATCAACACGAGAATAAAGTAAGTGTAATAGAGATGAAGATGTTGCGTTGAATGTAAAGACTAGGCAATATACGATTATAAATGACAATATTAAAGAGAGCATTGTGGTAACACCTATAATAAAAAAAAGATGGAGTATAATAGATTTAGATGGTTTGAACATCTGAAGTGTAGAACGCACATGCCTTAATTAACACTTTATTCATACAAAAAAATAATAATAAAACAAGTGAACAAATAGCCTTATTCTAGTTGCATACTGATCTTACTAAGATAAACCATTATGCATGACTCATGGCTAGATTACATAAAAACTGATGAAACAAGCATAAAGAAAACATGGAAGAAAATACAACAAAACAAGCATAATAATAATACATAGCACTCTGCATGGAAGAAACCATTATTTGTGTGATTATGAGTTTATGTGATTTGATGTGTGAACTTATATGGATTTATATGAGGTATTGTGACGTATGTTATTTTGGCGGGAATAACGAAGTATATTAGAAGGTAACGAAGTATATTAGAAGGTAACATCAAAAGTTAGTGTAATAGAGATGAAGATGTTGCGTTGAATGTAAAGACTAGGCAATATACGATTATAAATGACAATATTAAAGAGAGTATTTTGGTAACACCTATAATAAAAAAAGATGGAGTATAATAGATTTAGATGGTTTGAACATCTGAAGTGTAGAACGCACATGCCTTAATTAACACTTTATTCATACAAGAAAATAATAATAAAACAAGTGAACAAATAGCCTTATTCTAGTTGCATACTGATCTTACTAGGATAAACCATTATGCATGACTCATGGCTAGATTACATAAAAACGGATGAAACAAGCATAAAGAAAACATGGAAGAAAATACAACAAAACAAGCATAATAATAATACATAGCACTCTGCATGGAAGAAACCATTATTTGTGTGATTATGAGTTTATGTGATTTGATGTGTGAACTTATATGGATTTATATGAGGTATTGTGACGTATGTTATTTTGGCGGGAATAACAAAGTATATTAGAAGGTAACGAATATACTGCAAGGTGATGATTATTATGACTTGAACCATAAATATACTGTTTATCATCACCCTGTTTATATTGTTTGATATCTCACCCTTTTTTTTGTTTCACTGTTACCTTTATACTGGTAACGTGCACGTGATAGCTTTGATGAAGATTTAGACGCTGTGAGTCGAGTTGGTGGTTGCTCTGATACGTAGCACTCGGGGGATAAACGCGTGTTTTAATTATTTATTACTTGCTGAATTTTAATGATGTTTATTATGGAATTGTAGCTTAAAGCTATATTGCGAAGATACTATGATTAAATTGAAATTTTGTGAAGTTTGTGATTCCGCTGCGAGATTAAATAATTTTGTTTAATGAAGTGATTTTGAGGATTAAATTAAATGTTATAATTGTCCATTTTAATTATACGTGCTATGTATCTGTGATGAAGGCATGTATGCCGTAAATGATTTGAATGACGAAATGTGACATCTCAATTGTTGATAAAGTTTTTGAATAACTCTGATTTTCGTTATAATTACCGAATAATTTATCGGGTAGAATTGGGGTGTTACAGAACGGGCCAACTAAAGATACCGAGCCGAAAACCTTAGCCTAGCCCGCTCAAAATGACGGGTCAAACGGGATGACCCGGCGGGTCTGACCCGTTTTGCCACCCCTAGATACCGTGAAACGGGGTAGGTTGCACGGGCCCTAATCTGACCATTTTTCTAAGCACACAATTATAAAAACATTTATAATTACTCCAAGTGATTCAAAAACCTTTCCAAGAAAACTAAATATATAACAAAGTGGAAAAGATGTTGGTATGTTAGAGTGAATATGTGTAGTGGATGATTTTTGCTTCAATCTCAATAAAAACAACAACAATAAACATTTTACTTATCTAAACAAAACAAAAAGATAAAACCAATCTCAACAATAACAACAACACATAAACTTCAATCTCAACTTCAAAACAACAAAAATATCATAAAAGAGAGCGTGTAATATAATGAGTTTCTAAACAACAACAACAACAACAATAGATAAAACTTTAGGGTTTAGGCTCTTAATAACAACCACATCAAACCTAACATATCTCAAAAATCCCAACAATATAACTCTTACATACATGGTGAAGATATTATACGTACAGAAAACATTTTAGTGTCTTCATTTCTTCATGCAAATATCGTTCAAGTTCCTTATTCGAATTTCCTTGCTTCAAACAAGGTGGAGAAGATGTGAGGGTTTGGTCTCGTTTGTTAAAGAACCAGTTGAAGAAGATACGAAGGTGAAGATATGGAGATGATGTGATGTTTTCAAGTTCAGTGTTTAGTACCATAGTCGTTATTGGAGATGATAAACTTCGTTTGGACCCTAATATTTTATTCGTAAGAGCTGAATGTGGTATTCGTAAGAGAAAACTGAAGAAACAAGTAATTCCTTTGATTTTTGAATAACATCAAAACATTTTTCCAATGAGCCAGATTTTTTACAATTTTAAAAAAAAATATAGCCTACCATTTCACCACGGTTGCAAAACTCAATCGTGAGCAATAATGGTTTGGTTTTAACTTAAAAATAAAAAAAAATGAAAGGTTCTTCTTTAATGATAAATAAATCATAAATTTGCTGGCGCCGACACTTGAACTGTCCAGTTTAATTTTTCACCAAAGTTGGGAATTACAACTGTGGGGAAGTTTAATTTTTTACAAAAGTTGGGAATTACAACCATGGCGCTGACACTTTAATTTTTCACCAACGAGGCTTTTTAAAACGGTTGTGAAATCTTCGTCAGAGAATGTGTTATTTGTTTAAGTGATTATAATGAATACTTTATTTTTATATTGTTCAAGATTTACATATTTAATGATCAAATATTCTTAGATGATAACTTATATGACATTGAGAGCGAAGAAGATTTACAACAGAAGTAGTTACTTATGATTAACCCTTTAGTTTGAAGTTTTAGTTATATTTGTTATAGTTTCCTTTGTTAAAAGAGATAACTTTAATCTTCAAAGTAACTTACTCCTAAACAATAGTAATGTTATGATTAAGAGCAAAATGCATAATTTACATATTTTCAGTTGTTTGTTAGAAAATCAACACGAGAATAAAGTAAGTGTAATAGAGATGAAGATGTTGCGTTGAATGTAAAGACTAGGAAATATACGATTATAATTGACAATATTAAAGAGAGTATTTTGGTAACACCTATAATAAAAAAAGATGGAGTATAATAGATTTAGATGGTTTGAACATCTGAAGTGTAGAATGCACATGCCTTAATTAACACTTTATTCATACAAGAAAATAATAATAAAACAAGTGAACAAATAGCCTTATTCTAGTTGCATACTGATCTTACTAGGATAAACCATTATGCATGACTCATGGCTAGATTACATAAAAACGGATGAAACAAGCATAAAGAAAACATGGAAGAAAATACAACAAAACAAGCATAATAATAATACATAGCACTCTGCATGGAAGAAACCATTATTTGTGTGATTATGAGTTTATGTGATTTGATGTGTGAACTTATATGGATTTATATGAGGTATTGTGACGTATGTTATTTTGGCGGGAATAACAAAGTATATTAGAAGGTAACGAATATACTGCAAGGTTATGATTATTATGACTTGAACCATAAATATACTGTTTATCATCACCCTGTTTATATTGTTTGATATCTTACCCTTTTTTTGTTTCACTGTTACCTTTATACTAGTAACGTGCACGTGATAGCTTTGATGAAGATTTAGACGCTGTGAGTCGAGTCGGTGGTCACTCTGATACGTAGCACTCGGGGGATAAACGCGTGTTTTAATTATTTATTACTTGCTGAATTTTAATGATGTTTATTATGGAATTGTAGCTTAAAGCTATATTGCGAAGATACTATGATTGAATTGAAATTTTGTGAAGTTTGTGATTCCGCTGCGAGATTAAATAATTTTGTTTAATGAAGTGATTTTGAGGATTAAATTAAATGTTATAATTGTCCATTTTAATTATACGTGCTATGTATCTGTGATGAAGGCATGTATGCCGTAAATGATTTGAATGACGAAATGTGACATCTCAATTGTTGATAAAGTTTTTGAATAACTCTGATTTTCGTTATAATTACCGAATAATTTATCGGGTAGAATTGGGGTGTTACAGAACGGGCCAACTAAAGATACCGAGCCGAAAACCTTAGCCTAGCCCGCTCAAAATGACGGGTCAAACGGGATGACCCGGCGGGTCTGACCCGTTTTGCCACCCCTAGATACCGTGAAATGGGGTAGGTTGCACGGGCCCTAATCTGACCATTTTTCTAAGCACACAATTATAAAAACATTTATAATTACTCCAAGTGATTCAAAAACCTTTCCAAGAAAACTAAATATATAACAAAGTGTAAAAGATGTTGGTATGTTAGAGTGAATATGTGTAGTGGATGATTTTTGCTTCAATCTCAATAAAAACAACAACAATAAACATTTTACTTATCTAAACAAAACAACAAGATAAAACCAATCTCAACAATAACAACAACACATAAACTTCAATCTCAACTTCAAAACAACAAAAATATCATAAAATAGAGCGTGTAATAAAATGAGTTTCTAAACAACAACAACAACAACAACAACAATAGATAAAACTTTAGGGTTTAGGCTCTTAATAACAACCACATCAAACCTAACATATCTCAAAAATCCCAACAATAAAACTCTTACATACATGGTGAAGATATTATACGTACAGAAAACATTTTAGTGTCTTCATTTCTTCATGCAAATATCGTTCAAGTTCCTTATTCGAATTTCCTTGCTTCAAACAAGGTGGAGAAGATGTGAGGGTTTGGTCTCGTTTGTTAAAGAACCAGTTGAATAAGATACGATGGTGAAGATATGGAGATGATGTGATGTTTTCAAGTTCAGTGTTTAGTGCCATAGTCGTTATTGGAGATGATAAATTTTGTTAGGACCCTAATATTTTATTCGTAAGAGCTGAATGTGGTATTCGTAAGAGAAAACTGAAGAAACAAGTAACTCCTTTATTTTTTGAATAACATCAAAATATTTTTCCAATGAGCCAGATTTTTAACACTTTTAAAAAAAATATAGCCTACCATTTCACCACGGTTGCAAAATTCAATCGTGAGCAATAATGGTTTGGTTTTAACTTAAAAATAAAATAAAAATGAAAGGTTCTTCTTTAATGATAAATAAATCATAAATTTGTTGGCGCCGACACTTGAACTGTCCAGTTTAATTTTTCACCAAAGTTGGGAATTACAGCTGTGGGGAAGTTTAATTTTTTACCAAAGTTGGGATTTACAACCATGGCGCTTACACTTTAATTTTTCACCAACAAGGCTTTTTAAAACGGTGGTGACATCTTCGTCAGAGAATGTATTATTTGTTGTAGTGATTATAATGAATACTTTATTTTTATATTGTTCAAGATTAACATATTTAATGATCAAGTATTCTTAGATGATAACTTATATGACAAAGAGAGCGACGAAGAGTTACAACAGAAGTAGTTACTTATGATTAACCCTTTAGTTTGTAGTTTTAGTTATATTTGTTATAGTTTCCTTTGTTAAAAGAGATAACTTTAATCTTCAAAGTAACTTACTCCTAAACAATAGTAATGTTATGATTAATAGCAAAATGCATAATTTACATATTTTCAGTTGTTTGTTAGAAAATCAACACAAGAATAAAGTAAGTGTAATAGAGATGAAGATGTTGCGTTGAATGTAAAGACTAGACAATATACGATTATAAATGACAATATTAAAGAGAGCATTGTGGTAACACCTATGACAAAAAAAGATGGAGCATAATAGATTTAGATGGTTTGAACATCTGAAGTGTAGAACACACATGCCTTAATTAACACTTTATTCATACAAAAAAATAATAATAAAACAAGTGAACAAATAGCCTTATTCTAGTTGCATACTGATCTTACTAGGATAAACCATTATGCATGACTCATGGCTAGATTACATAAAAACTGATGAAACAAGCATAAAGAAAACATGGAAGAAAATACAACAAAACAAGCATAATAATAATACATAGCACTCTGCATGGAAGAAACCATTATTTGTGTGATTATGAGTTTATGTGATTTGATGTGTGAACTTATATGGATTTATATGAGGTATTGTGACGTATGTTATTTTGGCGGGAATAACGAAGTAGATTAGACGGTAACGAATATACTGCAAGGTGATGATTATTATGACTTGAACCGTAAATATACTGTTTATCATCACCCTGTTTATATTGTTTGATATCTCACCCTTTTTTTTGTTTCACTGTTACCTTTATACTGGTAACGTGCATGTGATAGCTTTGATGAAGATTTAGACGCTGTGAGTCGAGTCGGTGGTCGCTCTGATACGTAGCACTCGGGAGATAAACGCGTGTTTTAAGTATTTATTACTTGCTGTATTTTAATGATGTTTATTGTTGAATTGTAGCTTAAAGCTATATTGCGAAGATACTATGATTAAATTGAAATTTTGTGAAGTTTGTGATTCCGCAGCGAGATTAAATAATTTTGTTTAATGAAGTGATTTTGAGAATTAAATTAAATGTTATAATTGTCCATTTTAATTATACGTGCTATGTATCTGTGATGAAGGCATGTATGTGGTAAATGATTTGAATGATGAAATATGACATCTCAATTATTGATAAAGTTTTTGAGTAACTCTGATTTTTGTTATAATTACCGAATAATTTATCGGGTAGAATTGGGGTGTTACAGGACAGGCGAACTAAAGATACCGAGCCGAAAACCTTAGCCTAGCCCGCTCAAAATGTCGGGTCAAACGGGATGACCCGGCGGGTCTGGCCCGTTTTGCCACCCCTAGATACCGTGAAACAGGGTAGGTTGCACGGGCCCTAATCTGGCCATGTTTCTAAACACACAATTATAAAAACATTTATAATTACTCCAAGTGATTCAAAAACCTTTCCAAGAAAGCTAAATATATAGCAAAGTGGAAAAGATGTTGGTATGTTAGAGTGAATTAGTGTAATGGATGATGTTTGCTTCAATCTCAATAACAACAACAACAATAAACATTTTACTTATCTAAACAAAACAACAAGATAAAACCAATCTTAACAATAACAACAACACATAAACTTCAATCTCAACTTCAAAACAACAAAAATATCATAAAAGAGAGCGTGTAATATAACGAGTTTCAAAACAACAACAACAACAACAACAACAATAGATAAAACTTTAGGGTTTAGGCTCTTAATAACAACCACATCAAACCTAACATATCTCAAAAATCCCAACAATAAAACTCTTACATACATGGTGAAAATATTATACGTACCGAAAACATTTTAGTATCTTCATTTTTTCATGCAAGTATCGTTCATGTTCCTTATTTGAATTTCCTTGCTTCAAACAAGGTGGAGAAGATGAGAGGGTTTGGTCTCGTTTGTTAAAGAACCAGTTGAAGAAGATACGATGGTAAAGATATGGAGATGATGTGATGTTTTCAAGTTCAGTGTTTAGTGCCATAGTCATTATTGGAGATGATAAATTTTGTTAGGGCCATAATATTTTATTCGTAAGAGCTGAATGTGGTATTCGTAAGAGAAAACTGAAGAAACAAGTAATTCCTTTTTTTTTTGAATAACATCAAAACATTTTTCCAATGAGCCAGATTTTTAACAATTTTAAAAAAAATATAGCCTACCATTTCACCACGGTTGCAAAATTCAATCGTGAGCATTAATGGTTTGGTTTTAACTTAAAAATAAAATAAAAATGAAAGGTTCTTCTTTAATGATAAATAAATCATAAATTTGCTGGCGCCTACACTTGAACTATCCAGTTTAAGTTTTCACCAAAGTTAGGAATTATAACTCTAGGGAATTTTAATTTTTTACCAAAGTTGGGAATTACAACCATGGCGCTTACACTTTAATTTTTCACCAACAAGGCTTTTTAAAACGGTGGTGACATCTTCGTCAGAGAATGTATTATTTGTTGTAGTGATTATAATGAATACTTTATTTTTATATTGTTCAAGATTAACATATTTAATGATCAAGTATTCTTAGATGATAACTTATATGACAAAGAGAGCGACGAAGAGTTACAACAGAAGTAGTTACTTATGATTAACCCTTTAGTTTGTAGTTTTAGTTATATTTGTTATAGTTTCCTTTGTTAAAAGAGATAACTTTAATCTTCAAAGTATCTTACTCCTAAACAATAGTAATGTTATGATTAATAGCAAAATGCATAATTTACATATTTTCAGTTGTTTGTTAGAAAATCAACACGAGAATAAAGTAAGTGTAATAGAGATGAAGATGTTGCGTTGAATGTAAAGACTAGGCAATATACGATTATAAATGAGAATATTAAAGAGAGCATTGTGGTAACACCTATGACAAAAAAAGATGGAGCATAATAGATTTAGATGGTTTGAACATCTGAAGTGTAGAACACACATGCCTTAATTAACACTTTATTCATACAAAAAAATAATAATAAAACAAGTGAACAAATAGCCTTATTCTAGTTGCATACTGATCTTACTAGGATAAACCATTATGCATGACTCATGGCTAGATTACATAAAAACTGATGAAACAAGCATAAAGAAAACATGGAAGAAAATACAACAAAACAAGCATAATAATAATACATAGCACTCTGCATGGAAGAAACCATTATTTGTGTGATTATGAGTTTATGTGATTTGATGTGTGAACTTATATGGATTTATATGAGGTATTGTGACGTATGTTATTTTGGCGGGAATAACGAAGTAGATTAGACGGTAACGAATATACTGCAAGGTGATGATTATTATGACTTGAACCGTAAATATACTGTTTATCATCACCCTGTTTATATTGTTTGATATCTCACCCTTTTTTTTGTTTCACTGTTACCTTTATACTGGTAACGTGCATGTGATAGCTTTGATGAAGATTTAGACGCTGTGAGTCGAGTCGGTGGTCGCTCTGATACGTAGCACTCGGGAGATAAACGCGTGTTTTAAGTATTTATTACTTGCTGTATTTTAATGATGTTTATTGTTGAATTGTAGCTTAAAGCTATATTGCGAAGATACTATGATTAAATTGAAATTTTGTGAAGTTTGTGATTCCGCAGCGAGATTAAATAATTTTGTTTAATGAAGTGATTTTGAGGATTAAATTAAATGTTATAATTGTCCATTTTAATTATACGTGCTATGTATCTGTGATGAAGGCATGTATGTGGTAAATGATTTGAATGATGAAATATGACATCTCAATTATTGATAAAGTTTTTGAGTAACTCTGATTTTTGTTATAATTACCGAATAATTTATCGGGTAGAATTGGGGTGTTACAGGACAGGCGAACTAAAGATACCGAGCCGAAAACCTTAGCCTAGCCCGCTCAAAATGTCGGGTCAAACGGGATGACCCGTCGGGTCTGGCCCGTTTTGCCACCCCTAGATACCGTGAAACAGGGTAGGTTGCACGGGCCCTAATCTGGCCATGTTTCTAAGCACACAATTATAAAAACATTTATAATTACTCCAAGTGATTCAAAAACCTTTCCAAGAAAACTAAATATATAGCAAAGTGGAAAAGATGTTGGTATGTTAGAGTGAATTAGTGTAATGGATGATGTTTGCTTTAATCTCAGTAACAACAACAACAATAAACATTTTACTTATCTAAACAAAACAACAAGATAAAACCAATCTTAACAATAACAACAACACATAAACTTCAATCTCAACTTCAAAACAACAAAAATATCATAAAAGAGAGCGTGTAATATAACGAGTTTCAAAACAACAACAACAACAACAACAACAATAGATAAAACTTTAGGGTTTAGGCTCTTAATAACAACCACATCAAACCTAACATATCTCAAAAATCCCAACAATAAAACTCTTACATACATGGTGAAAATATTATACGTACCGAAAACATTTTAGTATCTTCATTTTTTCATGCAAGTATCGTTCATGTTCCTTATTTGAATTTCCTTGCTTCAAACAAGGTGGAGAAGATGAGAGGGTTTGGTCTCGTTTGTTAAAGAACCAGTTGAAGAAGATACGATGGTAAAGATATGGAGATGATGTGATGTTTTCAAGTTCAGTGTTTAGTGCCATAGTCATTATTGGAGATGATAAATTTTGTTAGGACCATAATATTTTATTCGTAAGAGCTGAATGTGGTATTCGTAAGAGAAAACTGAAGAAACAAGTAATTCCTTTTTTTTTTGAATAACATCAAAACATTTTTCCAATGAGCCATATTTTTAACAATTTTAAAAAAAATATAGCCTACCATTTCACCACGGTTGCAAAATTCAATCGTGAGCATTAATGGTTTGGTTTTAACTTAAAAATAAAATAAAAATGAAAGGTTCTTCTTTAATGATAAATAAATCATAAATTTGCTGGCGCCTACACTTGAACTATCCAGTTTAAGTTTTCACCAAAGTTAGGAATTATAACTCTAGGGAATTTTAATTTTTTACCAAAGTTGGGAATTACAACCATGGCGCTGACACTTTAATTTTTCACCAACGAGGCTTTTTAAAACGGTGGTGAAATCTTCGTCAGAGAATGTATTATTTGTTGTAGTGATTATAATGAATACTTAATTTTTATATTGTTCAAGATTTACATATTTAATGATCAAATATTCTTAGATGATAACTTATATGACATAAAGAGCGACAAAGAGTTACAACAGAAGTAGTTACTTATGATTAACCCTTTAGTTTGAAGTTTTAGTTATATTTGTTATAGTTTCCTTTGTTAAAAGAGATAACTTTAATCTTCAAAGTAACTTACTTCTAAACAATAGTAATGTTACGATTAAGAGCAAAATGCATAATTTACATATTTTCAGTTGTTTTTAGAAAATCAACACGAGAATAAAGTAAGTGTAATAGAGATGAAGATGTTGCGTTGAATGTAAAGACTAGGCAATATACGATTATAAATTACAATATTAAAGAGAGTATTGTGGTAACACCTATAATAAAAAAAGATGGAGTATGATAGATTTAGATGGTTTGAACATCTGAAGTGTAGAACGCACATGCCTTAATTAACACTTTAATCATACAAAAAAATAATAATAAAACAAGTGAACAAATAGCCTTATTCTAGTTGCATACTGATCTTACTAGGATAAACCATTATGCATGACTCATGGCTAGATTACATAAAAACTTATGAAACAAGCATAAAGAAAACATGGAAGAAAATACAACAAAACAAGCATAATAATAATACATAGCACTCTGCATGGAAGAAACCATTATTTGTGTGATTATGAGTTTATGTGATTTGTTGTGTGAACTTATATGGATTTATATGAGGTATTGTGACGTATGTTATTTTGGCGGGAATAACGAAGTAGATTAGACGGTAACAAATATACTGCAAGGTGATGATTATTATGACTGAACCGTAAATATACTGTTTATCATCACCCTGTTTATATTGTTTGATATCTCACCTTTTTTTGTTTCACTGTTACCTTTATACTGGTAACGTGCACGTGATAACTTTGATGAAGATTTAGACGCTGTGATCGAGTCGGTGGTCGCTCTTATACGTAGCACTCGGGGGATAAACGCGTGTTTTAATTATTTATTACTTGCTGAATTTTAATGATGTTTATTGTTGAATTGTAGCTTAAAGCTATATTGCGAAGATACTAAGATTAAATTGAAATTTTGTGAAGTTTGTGATTCCGCAGCGAGATTAAATAATTTTGTTTAATGAAGTGATTTTGAGGATTAAATTAAATGTTATAAATGTCCATTTTAATTATACGTGCTATGTATCTGTGATGAAGGCATGTATGTCGTAAATGATTTGAATGATGAAATGTGACATCTCAATTGTTGATAAAGTTTTTGAGTAACTCTGATTTTTGTTATAATTACCGAATAATTTATCGGGTAGAATTGGGGTGTTACAGGACAGGCCAACTAAAGATACCGAGCCGAAAACCTTAGCCTAGCCCGCTCAAAATGTCGGGTCAAACGGGATGACCCGGCGGGTCTGGCCCGTTTTGCCACCCCTAGATACCGTGAAACAGGGTAGGTTGCACGGGCCCTAATCTGGCCATGTTTCTAAGCACACAATTATAAAAACATTTATAATTACTCCAAGTGATTCAAAAACCTTTCCAAGAAAACTAAATATATAGCAAAGTGGAAAAGATGTTGGTATGTTAGAGTGAATTGGTGTAATGGATGATGTTTGCTTCAATCTCAATAACAACAACAACAATAAACATTTTACTTATCTAAACAAAACAACAAGATAAAACCAATCTTAACAATAACAACAACACATAAACTTCAATCTCGACTTCAAAACAACAAAAGTATCATAACAGAGAGCGTGTAATATAACGAGTTTCAAAACAACAACAACAACAATAGATAAAACTTTAGGGTTTAGGCTCTTAATAACAACCACATCAAACCTAACATATCTCAAAAATCCCAACAATAAAACTCTTACATACATGGTGAAGATATTATACGTACCGAAAACATTTTAGTATCTTCATTTCTTCATGCAAGTATCGTTCGTGTTCCTTATTTGAATTTCCTTGCATCAAACAAGGTGGAGAAGATGTGAGGGTTTGGTCTCGTTTGTTAAAGAACCAGTTGAAGAAGATACGATGGTAAAGATATGGAGATGATGTGATGTTTTCAAGTTCAGTGTTTAGTTCCATAGTCATTATTGGAGATGATAAATTTTGTTAGGACCATAATATTTTTTTCGTAAGAGCTGAATGTGGTATTCGTAAGAGAAAACTGAAGAAACAAGTAATTCCTTTTTTTTTTGAATAACATCAAAACATTTTTCCAATGAGCCAGGTTTTTAACAATTTTAAAAAAAATATAGCCTACCATTTCACCACGGTTGCAAAATTCAATCGTGAGCATTAATGGTTTGGTTTGAACTTAAAAATAAAATAAAAATGAAAGGTTCTTCTTTAATGATAAATAAATCATAAATTTGCTGGCGCCGACACTTGAACTGTCCAGTTTAAGTTTTCACCAAAGTTGGGAATTACAACTGTGGGGAAGTTTAATTTTTTACCAAAGTTGGGAATTACAACCATGGCGCTGACACTTTAATTTTTCACCAACGAGGCTTTTTAAAACGGTGGTGAAATCTTCGTCAGAGAATGTATTATTTGTTGTAGTGATTATAATGAATACTTTATTTTTATATTGTTCAAGATTTACATATTTAATGATCAAATATTCTTAGATGATAACTTATATGACATAGAGAGCGACGAAAAGTTACAACAGAAGTAGTTACTTATGATTAACCCTTTAGTTTGAAGTTTTAGTTATTTTTGTTATAGTTTCCTTTGTTAAAAGAGATAACTTTAATCTTCAAAGTAACTTACTCCTAAACAATAGTAATGTTATGATTAAGAGCAAAATGCATAATTTACATATTTTTAGTTGTTTGTTAGAAAATCAACACGAGAATAAAGTAAGTGTAATAGAGATGAAGATGTTGCGTTGAATGTAAAAACTAGGCAATATACGATTATAAATGACAATATTAAAGAGAGTATTGTGGTAACACCTATAATAAAAAAAGATGGAGTATAATAGATTTAGATGGTTTGAACATCAGAAGTGTAGAACGCACATGCCTTAATTAACACTTTATTCATACAAAAAAATAATAATAAAACAAGTGAACAAATAGCCTTATTCTATTTGCATACTGATCTTACTTGGATAAACCATTATGCATGTCTCATGGCTAGATTACATAAAAACTGATGAAACAAGCATAAAGAAAACATGGAAGAAAATACAACAAAACAAGCATAATAATAATACATTGCACTCTGCATGGAAGAAACCATTATTTGTGTGATTATGAGTTTATGTGATTTGATGTGTGAACTTATATGGATTTATATGAGGTGTTGTGACGTATGTTATTTTGGCGGGAATAACGATGTAGATTAGACGGTAACAAATATACTGCAAGGCGATGATTATTATGACTTGAACCGTAAATATACTGTTTATCATCACCCTGTTTATATTGTTTGATAACGCACCCTTTTTTTTGTTTCACTGTTACCTTTATACTGGTAACGTGCACGTGATAGCTTTGATGGAGATTTAGACGCTGTGAGTCGAGTTGGTGGTCGCTCTGATACGTAGCACTCGGGGGATAAACGCGTGTTTTAATTATTTATTACTTGCTGAATTTTAATGATGTTTATTGTTGAATTGTAGCTTAAAGCTATATTGCGAAGATACTAAGATTAAATTGAAATTTTGTGAAGTTTGTGATTCCGCAGCGAGATTAAATAATTTTGTTTAATGAAGTGATTTTGAGGATTAAATTAAATGTTATAAATGTCCATTTTAATTATACGTGCTATGTATCTGTGATGAAGGCATGTATGTCGTAAATGATTTGAATGATGAAATGTGACATCTCAATTGTTGATAAAGTTTTTGAGTAACTCTGATTTTTGTTATAATTACCGAATAATTTATCGGGTAGAATTGGGGTGTTACAGGACAGGCCAACTAAAGATACCGAGCCGAAAACCTTAGCCTAGCCCGCTCAAAATGTCGGGTCAAACGGGATGACCCGGCGGGTCTGGCCCGTTTTGCCACCCCTAGATACCGTGAAACAGGGTAGGTTGCACGGGCCCTAATCTGGCCATGTTTCTAAGCACACAATTATAAAAACATTTATAATTACTCCAAGTGATTCAAAAACCTTTCCAAGAAAACTAAATATATAGCAAAGTGGAAAAGATGTTGGTATGTTAGAGTGAATTGGTGTAATGGATGATGTTTGCTTCAATCTCAATAACAACAACAACAATAAACATTTTACTTATCTAAACAAAACAACAAGATAAAACCAATCTTAACAATAACAACAACACATAAACTTCAATCTCGACTTCAAAACAACAAAAGTATCATAACAGAGAGCGTGTAATATAACGAGTTTCAAAACAACAACAACAACAATAGATAAAACTTTAGGGTTTAGGCTCTTAATAACAACCACATCAAACCTAACATATCTCAAAAATCCCAACAATAAAACTCTTACATACATGGTGAAGATATTATACGTACCGAAAACATTTTAGTATCTTCATTTCTTCATGCAAGTATCGTTCGTGTTCCTTATTTGAATTTCCTTGCATCAAACAAGGTGGAGAAGATGTGAGGGTTTGGTCTCGTTTGTTAAAGAACCAGTTGAAGAAGATACGATGGTAAAGATATGGAGATGATGTGATGTTTTCAAGTTCAGTGTTTAGTTCCATAGTCATTATTGGAGATGATAAATTTTGTTAGGACCATAATATTTTTTTCGTAAGAGCTGAATGTGGTATTCGTAAGAGAAAACTGAAGAAACAAGTAATTCCTTTTTTTTTTGAATAACATCAAAACATTTTTCCAATGAGCCAGGTTTTTAACAATTTTAAAAAAAATATAGCCTACCATTTCACCACGGTTGCAAAATTCAATCGTGAGCATTAATGGTTTGGTTTGAACTTAAAAATAAAATAAAAATGAAAGGTTCTTCTTTAATGATAAATAAATCTTAAATTTGCTGGCGCCGACACTTGAACTGTCCAGTTTAAGTTTTCACCAAAGTTGGGAATTACAACTGTGGGGAAGTTTAATTTTTTACCAAAGTTGGGAATTACAACCATGGCGCTGACACTTTAATTTTTCACCAACGAGGCTTTTTAAAACGGTGGTGAAATCTTCGTCAGAGAATGTATTATTTGTTGTAGTGATTATAATGAATACTTTATTTTTATATTGTTCAAGATTTACATATTTAATGATCAAATATTCTTAGATGATAACTTATATGACATAGAGAGCGACGAAAAGTTACAACAGAAGTAGTTACTTATGATTAACCCTTTAGTTTGAAGTTTTAGTTATTTTTGTTATAGTTTCCTTTGTTAAAAGAGATAACTTTAATCTTCAAAGTAACTTACTCCTAAACAATAGTAATGTTATGATTAAGAGCAAAATGCATAATTTACATATTTTTAGTTGTTTGTTAGAAAATCAACACGAGAATAAAGTAAGTGTAATAGAGATGAAGATGTTGCGTTGAATGTAAAAACTAGGCAATATACGATTATAAATGACAATATTAAAGAGAGTATTGTGGTAACACCTATAATAAAAAAAGATGGAGTATAATAGATTTAGATGGTTTGAACATCAGAAGTGTAGAACGCACATGCCTTAATTAACACTTTATTCATACAAAAAAATAATAATAAAACAAGTGAACAAATAGCCTTATTCTATTTGCATACTGATCTTACTTGGATAAACCATTATGCATGTCTCATGGCTAGATTACATAAAAACTGATGAAACAAGCATAAAGAAAACATGGAAGAAAATACAACAAAACAAGCATAATAATAATACATTGCACTCTGCATGGAAGAAACCATTATTTGTGTGATTATGAGTTTATGTGATTTGATGTGTGAACTTATATGGATTTATATGAGGTGTTGTGACGTATGTTATTTTGGCGGGAATAACGATGTAGATTAGACGGTAACAAATATACTGCAAGGCGATGATTATTATGACTTGAACCGTAAATATACTGTTTATCATCACCCTGTTTATATTGTTTGATAACGCACCCTTTTTTTTGTTTCACTGTTACCTTTATACTGGTAACGTGCACGTGATAGCTTTGATGGAGATTTAGACGCTGTGAGTCGAGTTGGTGGTCGCTCTGATACGTAGCACTCGGGGGATAAACGCGTGTTTTAATTATTTATTACTTGCTGAATTTTAATGATGTTTATTGTTGAATTGTAGCTTAAAGCTATATTGCGAAGATACTATGATTAAATTGAAATTTTGTGAAGTTTGTGATTCCGCAGCGAGATTAAATAATTTTGTTTAATGAAGTGATTTTGAGGATTAAATTAAATGTTATAATTGTCCATTTTAATTATACGTGCTATGTATCTGTGATGAAGGCATGTATGCCGTAAATGATTTAAATGATGAAATGTGACATCTCAATTGTTGATAAAGTTTTTGAGTAACTCTGATTTTTGTTATAATTACCGAATAATTTATCGGGTAGAATTGGGGTGTTACAGGACAGGCCAACTAAAGATACC
>NC_081180.1:139537113-139590800 GCF_029867415.1 Vicia villosa | reverse complement strand
AAACATGGCCAGATTAGGGCCCGTGCAACCTACCCTGTTTCACGGTATCTAGGGATGGCAAAACGGGCCAGACCCGCCGGGTCATCCCGTTTGACACGTCATTTTGAGCGGGCTAGGCTAAGGTTTTCGGCTCGATATCTTTAGTTGGCCCATCCTGTAACACCCCAATTCTGCCCGATAAATTATTCGATAATTATAACAAAAATCAGAATTACTCAAAAACTTTATCAACAATTGAGATGTCACATTTCTTCATTCAAATCATTTACGGCATACATGCCTTCATTAAGATACATAGCACGTATAATTAAAATGGACAATTATAACATTTAATTTAATCCTCAAAATCACTTCATTAAACAAAATTATTTAATCTCGCAGCGGAATCACAAACTTCACAAAATTTCAATTTAATCATAGTATCTTCGCAATATAGCTTTAAGCTACAATTCAACAATAAACATCATTAAAATTCAGCAAGTAATAAATAATTAAAACACGCGTTTATCCCCCGAGTGCTACGTATCAGAGCGACCACTGACTCGACTCACAGCGTCTAAATCTTCATCAAAGCTATCACGTGCACGTTACCAGTATAAAGGTAACAGTGAAACAAAAAAAGGGTGAGATATCAAACAATATAAACAGGGTGATGATAAACAGTATATTTACGGTTCAAGTCATAATAATCATCACCTTGCAGTATAATTGTTACCGTCTAATCTACTTCGTTATTCCCGCCAAAATAACATACGTCACAATATCTCATATAAATCCATATAAGTTCACACATCAAATCGCATAAACTCATAATCACACAAATAATGGTTTCTTCCATGCAGAGTGCTATGTATTATTATTATGCTTGTTTTGTTGTATTTTCTTCCATGTTTTCATTATGCTTGTTTCATCAGTTTTTATGTAATCTAGCCATGAGTCATGCATAATGGTTTATCCTAGTAAGATCAGTATGCAACTAGAATAAGGCAATTTGTTCACTTGTTTTATTATTATATTTTGTATGAATAAAGTGTTAATTAAGGCATGTGCGTTCTACACTTCAGATGTTCAAACCATCTAAATCTATTATACTCCATCTTTTTTTTATTATAGGTGTTACCATAATACTCTCTTTAATATTGTCATTTATAATCGTATATTGCCTAGTCTTTACATTCAACACAACATCTTCATCTCTATTACACTTACTTTATTCTCGTGTTGATTTTCTAACAAACAACTGAAAATATGTAAATTATGCATTTTGCTCTTAATCATAACATTACTATTGTTTAGGAGTAAGTTACTTTGAAGATTAAAGTTATCTCTTTTAACAAAGGAAACTATAAGAAATATAACTAAAACTTCAAACTAAAGGTTTAATCATAAGTAACTACTTCTGTTGTAACTCTTTGTCGCTCTCTATGTCATATAAGTTATCATATAAGAATATTTGATCATTAAATATATAAATCTTGAACAATATAAAAATAAAGTATTCATTATAATCACTACAACAAATAATACATTCTTTGACGAAGATTTCACCACCGTTTTAAAAAGCCTCGTTGGTGAAAAATTAAAGTGTCAGCGCCATGGTTGTAATTCCCAACTTTGGTAAAAAATTAAACTTCCCCACAGTTGTAATTCCCAACTTTGGTGAAAAATTAAACTGGACAGTTCAAGTGTCGGCGCCAGCAAATTTATGATTAATTTATCATTAAAGAAGAACCTTTCATTTTTACTTTATTTTTAAGTTAAAACCAAACCATTATTGCTCACGATTGAATTTTGCAACCGTGGTGAAATGGTAGGCTATTTTTTTTTTTAAATTGTTAAAAATCTGGCTCATTGGAAAAATGTTTTGATGTTTTTCAAAAAACAAAGGAATTACTTGTTTCTTCAGTTTTCTCTTACAAATACCACATTCAGCTCCTACGAATAAAATATTAGGGTCCTAACGAAATTTATCATCTCCAATAACGACTATGGCACTAAACACTGAACTTGAAAACATCACATAATCTCCATATCTTCACCATCGTATCTTCTTCAACTGGTTCTTTAACAAACGAGATCAAACCCTCACATCTTCTCCACCTTGTTTGAAGCAAGGAAATTCGAATAAGGAATTTGAACGATACTTCCATGAAGAAATGAAGACACTAAAATGTTTTCGGTACGTATAATATCTTCACCATGTATGTAACAGTTTTGGTGTTGGGATTTTTGAGATATGTTAGGTTTGATGTGGTTGTTATTACGAGCCTAAACCCTAAAGTTTTATCTATTGTTGTTGTTATTGTTGTTGTTGTTTTGAAACTCATTATATTACACGCTCTCTTTTATGATATTTTTGTTGTTTTGAAGTTGAGATTGAAGTTTATGTGTTGTTGTTATTGTTGAGATTGGTTTTATCTTATTGTTTTGTTTAGATAAGTAAAATGTTTATTGTTGTTGTTGTTATAGAGATTGAAGCAAAAATCATCCATTACACCAATTCACTCTAACATACCAACATCTTTTCCACTTTGTTATATATTTAGTTTTCTTGGAAAGGTTTTTGAATCACTTGGAGTAATTATAAATGTTTTTGTAATTGTGTGCTTAGAAACACGGCCAGATTAGGGCCCGTGCAACCTACCCTATTTCACAGTATCTAGGGGTGGCAAAACGGGCCAGACCCACCGGGTCATCCCGTTTGACCCGTCATTTTGAGCGGGCTAGGCTAAGGTTTTCGGCTCGGTATCTTTAGTTGGCCCGTCCTGTAACACCCCTATTCTACCCGATAAATTATTCGGTAATTGTAACAAAAATCAGAGTTACTGAAAAACTTTATCAACAATTGAGATGTCACATTTCATCATTCAAATCATTTACGGCATACATGCCTTCATCACAGATGCATAGCACGTATAATTAAAATGGACAATTATACATTTAATTTAATCCTCAAAATCACTTCATTAAACAAAATTATTTAATCTCGCTGCGGAATCACAAACTTCACAAAATTTCAATTTAATCATAGTATCTTCGCAATATAGCTTTAAGCTACAATTCAACGATAAACATCATTAAAATTCAGCAAGTAATAAATAATTAAAACACGCGTTTATCCCCCGAGTGCTACGTATCAGAGCGACCACCGACTCAACTCACAGCTTCTAAATCTTCATCAAAGCTATCACGTGCACGTTACCAGTATAAAGGTAACAGTGAAACAAAAAAAGGGTGAGATATCAAACAATATAAACAGGGTGATGATAAACAGTATATTTACGGTTCAAGTCATTATAATCATCACCTTGCAGTATATTTGTTACCGTCTAATCTACTTCGTTATTCCCGCCAAAATAACATACGTCACAATACCTCATATAAATCCATATAAGTTCACACATCAAATCACATAAACTCATAATCACACAAATAATGGTTTCTTCCATGCAGAGTGCTATGTATTATTATTATGCTTGTTTTGTTGTATTTTCTTCCATGTTTTCTTTATGCTTGTTTCATCAGTTTTTATGTAATCTAGCCATGATACATGCATAATGGTTTATCCTAGTAAGATCAGTATGCAACTAGAATAAGGCTATTTGTTCACTTGTTTTATTATTATTTTTTTGTATGAATAAAGTGTTAATTAAGGCATGTGCGTTCTACACTTCAGATGTTCAAACCATCTAAATTTATTATACTCCATCTTTTTTTTATTATAGGTGTTACCATAATACTCTCTTTAATATTGTCATTTATAATCGTATATTGCCTAGTCTTTACATTCAACACAACATCTTCATCTCTATTACACTTACTTTATTCTCGTGTTGATTTTCTAACAAACAACTGAAAATATGTAAATTATGCATTTTGCTCTTAATCATAACATTACTATTGTTTAGGAGTAAGTTACTTTGAAGATTAAAGTTATCTCTTTTAACAAAGGAAACTATAAGAAATATAACTAAAACTTCAAACTAAAGGTTTAATCATAAGTAACTACTTCTGTTGTAACTCTTTGTCGCTCTCTATGTCATATAAGTTATCATATAAGAATATTTGATCATTAAATATGTAAATCTTGAACAATATAAAAATAAAGTATTCATTATAATCACTACAACAAATAATACATTCTCTGACGAAGATTTCACCACCGTTTTAAAAAGCCTCGTTGGTGAAAAATTAAAGTGTCAGCGCCATGGTTGTAATTCCCAACTTTGGTAAAAAATTAAACTTCCCCACAGTTGTAATTCCCAACTTTGGTGAAAAATTAAACTGGACAGTTCAAGTGTCGGCGCCAGCAAATTTATGATTAATTTATCATTAAAGAAGAACCTTTCATTTTTACTTTATTTTTAAGTTAAAACCAAACCATTATTGCTCACGATTGAATTTTGCAACCGTGGTGAAATGGTAGGCTATTTTTTTTTTAAATTGTTAAAAATCTGGCTCATTGGAAAAATGTTTTGATGTTATTCAAAAAACAAAGGATTTACTTGTTTCTTCAGTTTTCTCTTACGAATACCACATTCAGCTCCTACGAATAAAATATTAGGGTCCTAATGAAATTTATCATCTCCAATAACGACTATGGCACTAAACACTGAACTTGAAAACATCACATCATCTCCATATCTTCACCATCGTATCTTCTTCAACTGGTTCTTTAACAAACGAGACCAAACCCTCACATCTTCTCCACCTTGTTTGAAGCAAGGAAATTCGAATAAGGAACTTGAACGATACTTGCATGAAGAAATGAAGACACTAAAATGTTTTCGGTACGTATAATATCTTCACCATGTATGTAGGAGTTTTATTGTTGGGATTTTTGAGATATGTTAGGTTTGATGTGGTTGTTATTAAGAGCCTAAACCCTAAAGTTTTATCTATTGTTGTTGTTGTTTTGAAACTCATTATATTACACGCTCTCTTTTATGATATTTTTGTTGTTTTGAAGTTGAGATTGAAGTTTATGTGTTGTTGTTATTGTTGAGATTGGTTTTATCTTGTTGTTTTGTTTAGATAAGTAAAATGTTTATTGTTGTTGTTGTTATAGAGATTGAAGCAAAAATCATCCATTACACCAATTCACTCTAACATACCAACATCTTTTCCACTTTGTTATATATTTAGTTTTCTTGGAAAGGTTTTTGAATCACTTTGAGTAATTATAAATGGTTTTATAATTGTGTGCTTAGAAACACGGCCAGATTAGGGCCCGTGCAACCTACCCTATTTCACAGTATCTAGGGGTGGCAAAACGGGCCAGACCCACCGGGTCATCCCGTTTGACCCGTCATTTTGAGCGGGCTAGGCTAAGGTTTTCGGCTCGGTATCTTTAGTTGGCCCGTCCTGTAACACCCCAATTCTACCCGATAAATTATTCGGTAATTATAACAAAAATCAGAGTTACTGAAAAACTTTATCAACAATTGGGATGTCACATTTCATCATTCAAATCATTTACGGCATACATGCCTTCATCATAGATGCATAGCACGTATAATTAAAATGGACAATTATACATTTAATTTAATCCTCAAAATCACTTCATTAAACAAAATTATTTAATCTCGCTGCGGAATCACAAACTTCACAAAATTTCAATTTAATCATAGTATCTTCGCAATATAGCTTTAAGCTACAATTCAACGATAAACATCATTAAAATTCAGCAAGTAATAAATAATTAAAACACGCGTTTATCCCCCGAGTGCTACGTATCAGAGCGACCACCGACTCAACTCACAGCGTCTAAATCTTCATCAAAGCTATCACGTGCACGTTACCAGTATAAAGGTAACAGTGAAACAAAAAAAGGGTGAGATATCAAACAATATAAACAGGGTGATGATAAACAGTATATTTACGGTTCAAGTCATAATAATCATCACCTTGCAGTATATTTGTTACCGTCTAATCTACTTTGTTATTCCCGCCAAAATAACATACGTCACAATACCTCATATAAATCCATATAAGTTCACACATCAAATCACATAAACTCATAATCACACAAATAATGGTTTCTTCCATGCAGAGTGCTATGTATTATTATTATGCTTGTTTTGTTGTATTTTCTTCCATGTTTTCTTTATGCTTGTTTCATCAGTTTTTATGTAATCTAGCCATGAGTCATGCATAATGGTTTATCCTAGTAAGATCAGTATGCAACTAGAATAAGGCTATTTGTTCACTTGTTTTATTATTATTTTTTTGTATGAATAAAGTGTTAATTAAGGCATGTGCGTTCTACACTTCAGATGTTCAAACCATCTAAATCTATTATACTCCATCTTTTTTTATTATAGGTGTTACCACAATACTCTCTTTAATATTGTCATTTATAATCGTATATTGCCTAGTCTTTACATTCAACGCAACATCTTCATCTCTATTACACTTACTTTATTCTCGTGTTGACTTTCTAACAAACAACTGAAAATATGTAAATTATGCATTTTGCTCTTAATCATTACATTACTATTGTTTAGGAGTAAGTTACTTTGAAGATTAAAGTTATCTCTTTTAACAAAGGAAACTATAACAAATATAACTAAAACTTCAAACTAAAGGGTTAATCATAAGTAACTACTTCTGTTGTAACTCTTCGTCGCTCTCTATGTCATATAAGTTATCATATAAGAATTTTTGATCATTAAATATGTAAATCTTGAACAATATAAAAATAAAGTATTCATTGTAATCACTACAACAAATAATACATTCTCTGACGAAGATTTCACCACCGTTTTAAAAAGCCTCGTTGGTGAAAAATTAAAGTGTCAGCGCCATGGTTGTAATTCCCAACTTTGGTAAAAAATTAAACTTCCCCACAGTTGTAATTCCCAACTTTGGTGAAAAATTAAACTGGACAATTCAAGTGTCGGCGCCAACAAATTTATGATTAATTTATCATTAAAGAAGAACCTTTCATTTTTACTTCATTTTTAAGTTAAAACCAAACCATTATTGCTCACGATTGAATTTTGCAACCGTGGTGAAATGGTAGGCTATTTTTTTTTTTAAATTGTTAAAAATCTGGCTCATTGGAAAAATGTTTTGATGTTATTCAAAAAACAAAGGATTTACTTGTTTCTTCAGTTTTCTCTTACGAATACCGCATTCAGCTCCTACGAATAAAATATTAGGGTCCTAATGATATTTATCATCTCCAATAACGACTATGGCACTAAACACTGAACTTGAAAACATCACATCATCTCCATATCTTCACCATCGTATCTTCTTCAACTGGTTCTTTAACAAACGAGACCAAACCCTCACATCTTCTCCACCTTGTTTGAAGCAAGGAAATTCGAATAAGGAACTTGAACGATACTTGCATGAAGAAATGAAGACACTAAAATGTTTTCGGTACGTATAATATCTTCACCATGTATGTAGGAGTTTTATTGTTGGGATTTTTGAGATATGTTAGGTTTGATGTGTTTGTTATTAAGAGCCTAAACCCTAAAGTTTTATCTATTGTTGTTGTTTTGAAACTCATTATATTACACGCTCTCTTTTATGATATTTTTGTTGTTTTGAAGTTGAGATTGAAGTTTATGTGTTGTTGTTATTGTTGAGATTGGTTTTATCTTGTTGTTTTGTTTAGATAAGTAAAATGTTTATTGTTGTTGTTGTTATAGAGATTGAAGAAAAAATCATCCATTACACCAATTCACTCTAACATACCAACATCTTTTCCACTTTGTTATATATTTAGTTTTCTTGGAAAGGTTTTTGAATCACTTTGAGTAATTATAAATGGTTTTATAATTGTGTGCTTAGAAACACGGCCAGATTAGGGCCCGTGCAACCTACCCTATTTCACAGTATCTAGGGGTGGCAAAACGGGCCAGACCCACCGGGTCATCCCGTTTGACCCGTCATTTTGAGCGGGCTAGGCTAAGGTTTTCGGCTCGGTATCTTTAGTTGGCCCGTCCTGTAACACCCCAATTCTACCCGATAAATTATTCGGTAATTATAACAAAAATCAGAGTTACTGAAAAACTTTATCAACAATTGGGATGTCACATTTCATCATTCAAATCATTTACGGCATACATGCCTTCATCATAGATGCATAGCACGTATAATTAAAATGGACAATTATACATTTAATTTAATCCTCAAAATCACTTCATTAAACAAAATTATTTAATCTCGCTGCGGAATCACAAACTTCACAAAATTTCAATTTAATCATAGTATCTTCGCAATATAGCTTTAAGCTACAATTCAACGATAAACATCATTAAAATTCAGCAAGTAATAAATAATTAAAACACGCGTTTATCCCCCGAGTGCTACGTATCAGAGCGACCACCGACTCAACTCACAGCGTCTAAATCTTCATCAAAGCTATCACGTGCACGTTACCAGTATAAAGGTAACAGTGAAACAAAAAAAGGGTGAGATATCAAACAATATAAACAGGGTGATGATAAACAGTATATTTACGGTTCAAGTCATAATAATCATCACCTTGCAGTATATTTGTTACTGTCTAATCTACTTTGTTATTCCCGCCAAAATAACATACGTCACAATACCTCATATAAATCCATATAAGTTCACACATCAAATCACATAAACTCATAATCACACAAATAATGGTTTCTTCCATGCAGAGTGCTATGTATTATTATTATGCTTGTTTTGTTGTATTTTCTTCCATGTTTTCTTTATGCTTGTTTCATCAGTTTTTATGTAATCTAGCCATGAGTCATGCATAATGGTTTATCCTAGTAAGATCAGTATGCAACTAGAATAAGGCTATTTGTTCACTTGTTTTATTATTATTTTTTTGTATGAATAAAGTGTTAATTATGGCATGTGCGTTCTACACTTCAGATGTTCAAACCATCTAAATCTATTATACTCCATCTTTTTTTATTATAGGTGTTACCACAATACTCTCTTTAATATTGTCATTTATAATCGTATATTGCCTAGTCTTTACATTCAACGCAACATCTTCATCTCTATTACACTTACTTTATTCTCGTGTTGACTTTCTAACAAACAACTGAAAATATGTAAATTATGCATTTTGCTCTTAATCATTACATTACTATTGTTTAGGAGTAAGTTACTTTGAAGATTAAAGTTATCTCTTTTAACAAAGGAAACTATAACAAATATAACTAAAACTTCAAACTAAAGGGTTAATCATAAGTAACTACTTTTGTTGTAACTCTTCGTCGCTCTCTATGTCATATAAGTTATCATATAAGAATTTTTGATCATTAAATATGTAAATCTTGAACAATATAAAAATAAAGTATTCATTGTAATCACTACAACAAATAATACATTCTCTGACGAAGATTTCACCACCGTTTTAAAAAGCCTCGTTGGTGAAAATTAAAGTGTCAGCGCCATGGTTGTAATTCCCAACTTTGGTAAAAAATTAAACTTCCCCACAGTTGTAATTCCCAACTTTGGTGAAAAATTAAACTGGACAATTCAAGTGTCGGCGCCAGCAAATTTATGATTAATTTATCATTAAAGAAGAACCTTTCATTTTTACTTCATTTTTAAGTTAAAACCAAACCATTATTGCTCACGATTGAATTTTGCAACCGTGGTGAAATGGTAGGCTATTTTTTTTTTAAATTGTTAAAAATCTGGCTCATTGGAAAAATGTTTTGATGTTATTCAAAAAACAAAGGATTTACTTGTTTCTTCAGTTTTCTCTTACGAATACCACATTCAGCTCCTACGAATAAAATATTAGGGTCCTAATGATATTTATCATCTCCAATAACGACTATGGCACTAAACACTGAACTTGAAAACATCACATCATCTCCATATCTTCACCATCGTATCTTCTTCAACTGGTTCTTTAACAAACGAGACCAAACCCTCACATCTTCTCCACCTTGTTTGAAGCAAGGAAATTCGAATAAGGAACTTGAACGATACTTGCATGAAGAAATGAAGACACTAAAATGTTTTCGGTACGTATAATATCTTCACCATGTATGTAGGAGTTTTATTGTTGGGATTTTTGAGATATGTTAGGTTTGATGTGTTTGTTATTAAGAGCTTAAACCCTAAAGTTTTATCTATTGTTGTTGTTTTGAAACTCATTATATTACACGCTCTCTTTTATGATATTTTTGTTGTTTTGAAGTTGAGATTGAAGTTTATGTGTTGTTGTTATTGTTGAGATTGGTTTTATCTTGTTGTTTTGTTTAGATAAGTAAAATGTTTATTGTTGTTGTTGTTATAGAGATTGAAGCAAAAATCATCCATTACACCAATTCACTCTAACATACCAACATCTTTTCCACTTTGTTATATATTTAGTTTTCTTGGAAAGGTTTTTGAATCACTTTGAGTAATTATAAATGGTTTTATAATTGTGTGCTTAGAAACATGGCCAGATTAGGACCCGTGCAACCTACCCTGTTTCACGGTATCTAGGGGTGGCAAAACGGGCCATACCCGCCGGGTCATCCCGTTTGACCCGTCATTTTGAGCGGGCTAGGCTAAGGTTTTCGGCTCGGTATCTTTAGTTGGCCTGTCCTGTAACACCCCAACTCTACCCGATAAATTATTCGGTAATTATAACAAAAATCAGAGTTACTCAAAAACTTTATCAACAATTGAGATGTTACATTTCGTCATTCAAATCATTTACGGCATACATGCCTTCATCACAGATACATAGCACGTATAATAAAAATGGACAATTATAACATTTAATTTAATCCTCAAAATCACTTCATTAAACAAAATTATTTAATCTCGCTGCGGAATCACAAACTTTACAAAATTTCAATTTAATCATAGTATCTTCGCAATATAGCTTTAAGCTACAATTCAACGATAAACATCATTAAAATTCAGCAAGTAATAAATAATTAAAACACGCGTTTATCCCCCGAGTGCTACGTATCAGAGCGACCACCGACTCGACTCACAGCGTCTAAATCTTCATCAAAGCTATCACGTGCACGTTACCAGTATAAAGGTAACAGTGAAACAAAAAAGGGTGAGATATCAAACAATATAAACAGGGTGATGATAAACAGTATATTTACGGTTCAAGTCATAATAGTCATCACCTTGCAGTATATTCGTTACCGTCTAATCTACTTCGTTATTCCCGCCAAAATAACATACGTCACAATACCTCATATAAATCCATATAAGTTCACACATCAAATCACATAAACTCATAATCACACAAATAATGGTTTCTTCCATGCAGAGTGCTATGTATTATTATTATGCTTGTTTTGTAGTATTTTCTTCCATGTTTTCTTTATGCTTGTTTCATCAGTTTTTATGTAATCTAGCCATGAGTCATGCATTATGGTTTATCCTAGTAAGATCAGTATGCAACTAGAATAAGGCTATTTGTTCACTTCTTTTATTATTATTTTTTTGTATGAATAAAGTATTAATTAAGGCATGTGCGTTCTACACTTCAGATGTTCAAACCATCTAAATCTATTATACTCCATCTATTTTTATTATAGGTGTTACCACAATACTCTCTTTAATATTGTCATTTATAATCGTATATTGCCTAGTCTTTACATTCAACGCAACATCTTCATCTCTATTACACTTACTTTATTCTCGTGTTGACTTTCTAACAAACAACTGAAAATATGTAAATTATGCATTTTGCTCTTAATCATAACATTACTATTGTTTAGGAGTAAGTTACTTTGAAGATTAAAGTTATCTCTTTTAACAAAGGAAACTATAACAAATATAACTAAAACTTCAAAATAAAGGGTTAATCATAAGTATCTACTTCTGTTGTAACTCTTCGTCGCTCTCTATGTCATATAAGTTATCATATAAGAATTTTTGATCATTAAATATGTAAATTTTGAACAATATAAAAATAAAGTATTCATTGTAATCACTACAACAAATAATACATTCTCTGACAAAGATTTCACCACCGTTTTAAAAAGCCTCGTTGGTGAAAAATTAAAGTGTCAGCGCCATGGTTGTAATTCCCAACTTTGGTAAAAAATTAAACTTCCCCACAGTTGTAATTCCCAACTTTGGTGAAAAATTAAACTGGACAGTTCAAGTGTCGGTGCCAGCAAATTTATGATTTATTTATCATTAAAGAAGAACCTTTCATTTTTATTTTATTTTTAAGTTAAAACCAAAACATTAATGCTCACGATTGAATTTTGCAACCGTGGTGAAACGGTAGGCTATATTTTTTTTAAAATTATTAAAAATCTGGCTCATTGGAAAAATGTTTTGATGTTATTCACAAAACAAAGGAATTACTTGTTTCTTCAGTTTTCTCTTATGAATACTGTAATACCCCGTATTTAATAAATGCTCTAATGCTATTAGCTGACACTGAGGTTTTATTAATTGGTGCATTAGAGATACTTTTGGACATTTTAGTTAGTAGTGTTAACTTAAGGTTTTACTTATATCTTTTTTTCCTTGCTTTTCTTCTTGTGAGATATTGGATCGAACTCTAGTATTGTCGAAGGGTAGCTTCTTGGTTCGACAGTTCGACAGAGTTAAGCATGAAGTCGAAGGAATGTTCACATGCTGGTGTCGAAGTGTGCATGCTGTAGTCGAAGATGGGTCTAGCATGCAGATGTCGAAGATGCTAGGGTTGTTAGCATGTTAAATTAGGTTTTAGTGTTTAAACCCTAATTTGTTAAGTTAGCTTGTTTATTAAGTTGGCTTGTGTAATGGGCCTTGCTGAAAAAGCCCATTAGTTAGTATGTTAGGTTTTATTATAAATAGCATACTAGTCTCTCATCATTGCTAAGCTGCAAATCCTAATTTAGGGTGAGAGAGGTTATTTGTTATTCTTGTAAACTTGTAATCTTGTTTTAAGAGAAAGTAAAAGAATAGCAGTTATAACCAATTCTTGTGTTCTTCTTCTCCTAATTCCCTATTATACTTTGTAATTGGTATCGTTTTTCACAACAAATTGGTGCGGTGAGCGTGGAGAAGATGCCTTCAACAAAGTATGAGATTGAAAAGTTCACCGGAGTGAGTGATTTCAGTCTGTGGCGCTTGAAGATGAAAGCCCTACTGGTTCAGCAGGGTTGTTTGGAAGCGTTGAAGGGAGAGGCAGCCATGAATGCAGAATTGACGGCAGCGGAGAAGACAACTATGATCGAGAAGGCACACAGTGCAATTTTGTTGAGCCTTGGTGATAAGGTTCTCCGACAGGTATCAAAGGAGACGACGGCATCAGGGTTATGGGTGAAACTTGAAAGTTTGTATATGACCAAATCGCTGGTAAATCGACTCTACCTGAAGCAAGCTTTGTATTCATTCAAGATGATTGAAGACAAAGTATTGGCTGAGCAGTTGGATATGTTCAACAAGCTGATTCTTGATCTTGAAAATATTGATGTGAAGATCGATGATGAAGATCAAGCGTTGTTACTATTGTGTTCTTTGCCTCGATCACATGCTCACTTCAAAGAAACTCTCTTGTATGGAAGGGAGTCCCTGACGTTTGAAGAAGTTCAATCAGCCTTGTACTCTAAGGACTTGAATGAACGAAAGGAGCATAAACCTTCGACTGTTGGCGAAGGTTTGGCCGTTAAAGGAAAACTCTTACGAAAGGATGGTAAGTTCGACAAGAAGAAAGGCAAAAGCCAGTCGAAGTCTTATAGTGGCGAAGCATCTGGCATTCGATGCTACCATTGTAAGAAGGAGGGTCACACAAGAAAGGTGTGCCCTGAACGCCTGAAATATCATGGAGGTAAGGATAATGGCAACACTGCCATTGTTCAAGATGATTTCGAATCATCTGATGTTCTAGTGGTTTCAAGCAGTGACTCTAAGAAGGAGTGGATTATGGATTCAGGTTGCACTTGGCACATGACTCCAAACAAAGACTTGTTCGAGGAATTATGTGATCAAGATGGTGGATCAGTATTGCTGGGAAACAACAAGGCTTGCAAGATTGCAGGTGTTGGATCTGTGAGATTCAAGCTCCATGATGAGTCAATAAGGTTGTTGACTGAAGTCAGGTATGTTCCTGATTTGAAGAGAAATTTGCTTTCTCTTGGTGAATTCGACAAGAAAGGATATGTTTTCCAAGGAGAGAAAAGTATCCTAAGAGTCATGAAGGGTTCGAAGGAAGTCTTGAGAGGCGTGAAGAAACAAGGCTTGTATACCCTTGAGGCTGAAGTTGTAAGTGGTTCGACAAATGTTGCATCCACAAAACCTTTGTCGAAAACAGAAATCTGACACATGAGATTGGGCCATGTCAGTGAAAGGGGTTTGGTCGAATTAGGGAAATAAAATCTGCTTGGTGGAGACAAAGTCGAAAAGCTGAAGTTTTGTGAACCCTGTGTACTTGGAAAATCTTGCAGAGTGAAGTTCAACAAAGGCAAACAAAGAACACATGGATCCCTTGATTACATCCATGCTGATCTTTGGGGGCCTGCAAGGTGTCCATCACATTCAGGAGCAAGGTATTTTCTATCCATAGTAGATGATTATTCCAGAAAATTATGGGTATTCATCCAGAAGACTAAGGATGAAACTTTTGAGAATTTCAAAAGTTGGAAGACTCTGGTTGAAAATCAGACTGGCAGAAAGGTCAAGAGGTTGAGAACCGACAATGGCCTTGAATTTTGCAATGAGGCATTCGACAGTTTTTGTGCTGCCTCTGGTATTGCAAGGCATAGAACTACTGCAGGTACTCCACAGCAAAATGGTTTGGCTGAAAGGTTTAATCGAACTATTTTGGAGAGAGTCAGATGCATGTTGACTAGTGCGGGGTTAAAGAAGGTGTTCTGGGCTGAGGCTGTTTTGACAGCAACATATCTGATAAACAGATGTCCTTCGACAGCGTTAGATATGAAGACACCTGAAGAAGTTTGGTCGGGACATCCACCAGATCTCGACAAACTAAGAGTATTTGGCTGCGTAGCCTATGCTCACATTAGGCAAGACAAGGTCGAACCTACAGCTCTGAAATGCATGTTCATGGGATACCCTGAAGGAGTCAAAGCTTATAGGCTATGGTGCCTAGAGCCAGGTCACAGGAGGTGTATTACCAGTCGAGATGTAGTTTTCAATGAAGTTGAAATGGCTTTCAAGAAAATTGATGATGATGGTCGAAGTGCAGAAGAGCTAGAACAGGTAGAGATTCCTGTTGAGGTGGAGCATGTTGATGCTGAATTGCATATCCCAGATGAAGTCGAAGAAGAACCAGAAGATGCTGAAGTTGAGGAAACTGACGATGACTACCTATTGTCAAGAGATAGGTCGAGAAGAGTCATCAAGCCACCTCAAAGAATTGGATATGCAGATCTTATAGCTTATGCCTTAATCTCTGCAAGTGAGGTTCTAGACGAAAAACCTAGAGACTATAAGGAAGTTATGAGGAGTCGAAATAAGACTGAATGGCTGAAGGCCATGGATGATGAGATAAAATATCTTCATGATAATCATACCTGGGAACTGATCAAGAAACCTGCTGGGGCAAGGTTAGTCAGCTGTAAATGGATTTTCAAAGTTAAGGAAGGAATTGAAGGAGTGACGTCGAAAAGATACAAGGCAAGGTTAGTTGCAAGGGGTTTCACTCAGAAAGAAGGTGTCGACTTCAATGATGTGTTTTCTCCTGTTGTGAAGCATAGGTCCATTCGAATGTTGCTTGCCATGGTGGCACAGTTCGATCTTGAACTGGAACAGATGGATGTGAAGACTGCATTCTTGTATGGTGATCTAGATGAAACGATCCTGATGAGGCAACCTGAAGGGTATGTCGAAAAGGGGAAGGAAGATTATGTGTGCAAGTTAAAGAGATCTTTGTATGGGCTGAAACAATCTCCTCGACAGTGGAATAGGAGATTCGACAAGTTCATGGCACGCATAAGTTTCATTAGAAGTCAGTTCGACCACTGCGTTTACTTCAGATTTCGACTTGGTAATTCATTTGTTATTTTGTTGCTTTATGTGGATGATATTCTCATAGCAAGCAACAATGTTGAAGATGTGATGAGGGTGAAGGCTGAACTCAATAAGGAGTTCGATATGAAGGATCTGGGAGCTGCTTCCAGGATTCTTGGAATTGACATTCGAAGAGATAGAAAGAAGTCGAATTTATGTCTATCTCAAGAGGCATATCTACGGAAGATTCTTGAAAAGTTTGGTATGTCGAATTCGAAGCCAGTTGTGACTCCAACAAACCCTCAATTCAAGCTGAGTATTGATCAGTGTCCCAGTACTGATGTCGAAAGAGCCTATATGAATAGCATCCCATATGCTAATATAGTTGGTTCTTTGATGTATGCTATGGTCTGTACTAGACCCGACATAGCATACGCAGTAACTCTTGTAAGCAGGTACATGGCGAATCCTGGAAAGGCTCACTGGCAAGCATTGAAGTGGATTTTAAGGTACATAAATGGGTCTCTGAATAGAGTCCTAATTTATGGTGGAGCCTTGGGTGAAGATAGTAAAGCAGTAATAGAAGGATATGTCGACTCTGATTATGCAGGTTGTATGGATTCCAGAAAATCTATTTCTGGATATGTTTTCACTATGTTTGGCACTGCAATTAGTTGGAAAGCAACACTTCAGAAGGTTGTTGCTCTATCAACCACTGAAGCGGAGTATATTGCCCTAACTGAAGCTGTGAAAGAAGCATTGTGGCTTGAAGGTTTTGCGAAGGAGCTAAAACTTCAAGGACGAGGTATCACTGTTAAATGTGATAGTCAAAGTGCAATACACCTGTCGAAGAATTCAGCCTATCATGAGCGAACTAAGCACATTGATGTGAGGCTGCATTTCGTCAGAGGAGTAATCGAGCGTGGAGAAGTCCAAGTGCTGAAGGTTTTGACTGAAGACAATGCTGCTGATATGATCACCAAGACATTGCCGAGTTGCAAGTTTTTCCACTGTATGCAGTTGATAAAGCTGCATGAAGAAAGCTAGTTTGTTCCTTGACGTTGTAGAGTTAGGTCCAAGGTGGAGATTTGTGAGATATTGGATAGAACTCTAGTATTGTCGAAGGGTAGCTTCTTGGTTCGACAGTTCGACAGAGTTAAGCATGAAGTCGAAGGATTGTTCACATGCTGGTGTCGAAGTGTGCATGCTGTAGTCGAAGATGGGTCTAGCATGCAGATGTCGAAGATGCTAGGGTTGTTAGCATGTTAAATTAGGTTTTAGTGTTTAAACCCTAATTTGTTAAGTTAGCTTGTTTATTAAGTTGGCTTGTGTAATGGGCCTTGCTGAAAAAGCCCATTAGTTAGTATGTTAGGTTTTATTATAAATAGCATACTAGTCTCTCATCATTGCTAAGCTGCAAATCCTAATTTAGGGTGAGAGAGGTTATTTGTTATTCTTGTAAACTTGTAATCTTGTTTTAAGAGAAAGTAAAAGAATAGCAGTTATAACCAATTCTTGTGTTCTTCTTCTCCTAATTCCCTATTATACTTTGTAACTGGTATCGTTTTTCACAACACTTCTTCATTTCTTCAACAAAGACAAGTTAGAGAGAAGAAGTAGAGAGAAGGAGGAGCAAGAAGAAAAAGGAGAAGAAAGCTTGGATCTTCATCGTTTCTCCGCCGAATCAACTCATCCTCATCATCAGCAGCTTGTAATCGAGGTGGGTTCTAGTTAGAAACTTATAGTTTTGATTTATGGATGAAATCATAAGTTTGAGAAATTGGGGTTTTTGGTAAAAATCTTAGGGTTTGACTCAATCTATAAAATTTGATGTTTGTTGCTACTAATAAATCCTGAGTAGAGATCATATATGTTGTTCTATGCTTTAGTGTGAGTCTGGAACAGGTTTGAGTATGGAGATGATTGGTTTTAGACTTTGTTGAATCATAAACCAGAGCTGAGAATTCTGTTTTTGCGCGCTTCGCGGCGCGAACAAGGGGTGGCGGCGCGAACCATGCAGAGAAATTCTGGGGTTTGGTTCTGCCAACAGTACGCGGCGCGAACACCATGAGATTTTGGTGAGGTTTTGCCACTGCCAGAGGTTCGCGGCGCGACCAACTGTTGGCGGCGCGAACTGAAGCCCTTTTTTAGCCAAAATTTAGTTTAATGGGATAAAACCGTTTTGATCATAACTTTTGAACCATAACTCTGTTTTAATCGCTGTTCGAGGTGATAGGAAGCTAGAAGCGTGTACTTTCTAGTAGTGTAGGTTTTGGGATCAAAGAAGGAATCATTTAATCGGGAATCGGGAAAATTATTTGATTCCTCGGGTTGTTTTATCATTCGGAATCATGTGAACGGTATACGTTTAGCATAATGATTAATTGCCATATAGTTGTGATAACTTGCCATTGGTTGCCTTTGGTGTAAACCTAGTATATTGTAATTGTTTTGGGTGAATCCTATTGCAGGTGGATTGGTATGCCTTTGTTATATGTTATATCAAGGAGGTTTGAATAACTTCATTGTTATATGAATAAAGGATAAGTAAGGAAAACCAGGATTTGTTAGGTGTGTGTAATTTAACCAAGAAAACCTAGAATGAGACATTATATGGACATACGTGTGTTTAGAATTTTATGAAGAAAGGCTAACAGGCCTAGTGATTTGCGTGAGCAATCACCATTGTATGACGTACTAATCGGAACTACTTTATTTCTTTATTTCTTTATTTCTTTATTTTCTTTTGAATGCTAATAGGCATTCCATGTGAAGAGAGGCACTGTGCAGAGAGGCACTTTTAATCTTGGTAGGTTTGATTCCCGCTTTTGTGTACGAATGGAACCTAACAGGGTAGAGACTTGTGATGGTGTACGGGCCATGTGAAGTGACGATTCATGAGGGAAGTCTCATGAGTCCGAATCCATTTCGTATGTCAAGATTTCCCAAAGGATCCATCACTCGTGCCACCTCCTAGACGTAGAAGGGGACGGGAGTAGAGGGATACCTTGGTAACGGTTTTCCGATTAGTAATATTGTGGTTGAGTTGTTGAACTATATGTATGATTCCATATAATGTTAGTGTGTGAAATCAAGGTCTAGTTCCTTTATGACTTGAGATTGATAGGCTAGAACCCTTTAGAGCCGAGAGGATCCATAAGATAGGGAACTCACTGAGATTTTGTATCTCACCCCATTATATATTGATCTCACCCCATTCACTGAGATTTTGAATCCTTATTCCTTATGTTTCTTTTGGATATGGCGAAGCTTCCATTGTGGATTTCTTTTGTGATCATTGTTTGATCTAGTTCTTAGTATTTTGTTTTGAACATCTTGTATGTATTATGCCTTTGGTAGAACTTTTGTATTAGGGCATTAATATGTATAATGTGTTGACTAGGAACTTATAAGTATTTTCAGTACCAAATACTTGGATTCATGTATACCTATATGCTTTGATGTATGTATTTATATATGGGTGTTACAGTTGGTATCAGAGCAGGTCGTATCCTTGACCTAGCCATGAGATATTATAAGTGTTTCTTTCTGTCCAAGATGTGTTGTGTTCACATGAGTTTTGTTGTGTTATGACTATGGTATTGAGCCTGATCAACTTAATCCCATTTTGATGACCTCCAGGAACATGGCGGACGGACGCAGGACTCGTGGTCGACCCCCCACACGGCCTCCACAAGTGAATCCATCGGATGGCGGTGCGAATGTTCCATGGCCCCAGTTCATGCAACAGCAACAGAATCAGTTCATGCTGCAGATGATGCAACAGATGAATGGCGGTCATAATGTTCCAGTGGTTGTGCCCGAAGCTGTAGGTGGGACTTATAGGGATTTCATTCGCATGAATCCTCCGGGATTTCATGGCGCACTAGATCCTATAAAAGCGCATGAGTGGGTGGCCAATGTGGAAGGAATCATTGAGATCGTGCATTGTAGTGAAGAGAACAAGGTGGTGTTTGCTTTTCATTCGCTGAAGGGTCCAACTATGAGATGGTGGAAGGGTGCTTCTGCTTTGATGACTACTCAGGATGTACCTAAGGAATGGGAAAATTTCAAAACCACTTTTATGGAGAAATACTTTCCTAGTTCGCTGAGGACTAAGAAGGAGTTGGAGTTCCAACAGTTAAGGCAGGAAAATATGTCAGTGGCTACTTATGCTGAGAAGTTTGAAATTTTGGCTGCTTACTCTAGGCAGGCCGCGTATGCTCCTGATGAGAGTTGGAAGGTGGACCAGTTTCTGTTTGGTTTGAGGGCTGATATTTCACATAGTGTGTCCCAGAGGGAGGTCACTACTTATACGGAGTTGTTGCGACAATGTTATGTAGCTGAGACCAGTTTGAAGAAAGTTCAAACTGAGGAAGACTTGAAGAAGAAGAATCAAAATGAGAGAGGAAGGCCAAGCCAACAATTTCGACCTAGGCCACAAGCTTTCAAAGGGAAGCAAGTGCAAGGTTCTCGGTCTAGTGCACCTCCGGTGTGTCGTAGCTGTGGTAAGAATCACCTTGGAAGGTGTAACTTTGAAGGAGTGAAGTGTTTTCATTGTCAGCAAGAAGGGAATATGGCTAGGAATTGTCCTCAGAATAGGAATCAAGTGCAAGGAAGGGGTACTGGTAGAGTTTATACCTTGGATGCTAAGAAGACCAAGAGTGATAACTCTCTGATTGCGGGTACGTGTTTCATTAATGGGCATTCTTGTTTTGTGCTATTTGATTGTGGAGCAACACACTCTTTTGTGTCATTGCAATGTATGAAGCGACTTGGGTTGCAAGCTACTCCTTTATTTCCTCCTATGGCGGTTACTACTGCTATGGATGAGATGGTCGAGACACCGTTGGTGTGTGAGAATTGTGTGTTATCTGTGGGTGGTAGGAATTTCCAGATTGATCTTGTTTGTTTACCACTTAAGAAGGTAGATGTTGTGTTGGGAATGGATTGGCTTTCTGCTAATTCGATATTCATTGGGTGTGAAGAGAAGTTAATCATTATTCCATCTGAAGAAGCTACTCCGAAAGATGTTTTGACTACTATACTGGAAGGTACGGTAGGCATGATTAATTTCTTGTTTGAGAAAGAGAAGTCTGTTCTGTTGGTTCTTACTGAGGAGACGGGTGACAGGTTAGAGGTTTCGCAAATTGCTGTTGTTAGAGAATTTCCCGATGTTTTTCCAGAGGATGTCACTTCTCTTCCTCCAGAAAGGGAAGTGGAATTCTCTATTGACCTGATACCGGGAACGACTCCTATATCCGTTTCTCCGTATCGGATGGCACCGCTTGAATTAAGAGAATTGAAGGGGCAACTGGAGGAGCTAATGGCTAAACATTTTGTGTGACCTAGTGTCTCGCCGTGGGGAGCTCCAGTGTTGTTAGTAAAGAAGAAGGATGGTGGGATGAGACTATGTATTGATTACCGTCAGTTGAACAAAGCCACTATTAAGAACAAATACCCTTTACCAAGGATAAACGACCTGTTAGATCAATTGAAAGGAGCATGCGTATTCTCGAAGATTGATTTGCGGTCGGGTTATCACCAAATCCGTGTGAAGAGCTCAGATGTGCCAAAGACAGCCTTTAGAACCCGTTATGGTCATTAAGAATTCTTGGTAATGCCTTTCGGTGTGACGAATGCTCCACCTGTTTTCATGGATTATATGAATCGGATATTCCAGCCTTACTTAGATCAATTTGTGGTAGTCTTTATTGATGACATTCTTATTTATTCTCGTACTCCACAAGAGCACGAAGTGTTAGAACAAGATTTGTTCAGATCAATATTCTTAGTTTTGATGATAACAATGATATGAATTTTGTATGAGATAATGTGGTACTCTAATACTATGCAATTTCCATTTCAGGAATTATACAAAGAGTATGCACAAAATCAGCGCAAGAAGCAACTGACTCAGAAGGTTTAGCGTGCAACATCAGAACATGGTCTGGCAAGACATTAGAAGATGTTCAAGTAGAATCAGAACATGGGTCTATGGAAGCATCCGAAGAACTTGAGATCAGAAGCAGAAGCACTGAAGTTCTCATGGTATCACGCTCAGAAGCTCTTCAAGGTCATAAGACAAGAAGATGCTCTGCACCAAGCTATTTGACTCTGATGACATTCAAACGTTGTTTACACAAACATCAGATCAGAAGCAAGTACTAGACTGGCAGGCTACGCTAACTGACAAAAGGAACGTTAGAAGCTATTAAAGGCAACGTCAGTAGACACAGCGGAAACAAGGCTCGAGGTAGTTGACAAAAGAGTGAAACATTAAATGCAATGCTGTACGGATTACGCAAAGAATTAAATGCTCCCAACGGTCATCTTCCCAAACGCCTATAAATATGAAGTTCTGATTAGAAGCAAAGGTTAACGCACGACTAACGAATTACAATCTCTGAACCAACTTGCAGAAACGCTGTTCAAATCAAAAGCTCTCAAACTTCATCATCAAGCTCACTACATTGTTGTTGTAATATCTTAGTGAGATTAAGCTTAAACTTTAAGAGAAATATCACAGTTGTGATTATAGCTTTTTAGAAGCATTGTAATACTCTTAGAATTTGTTTACATTAAGTTGTAAGAACTAGAGTGATCAGGTAGGTCAGAATACTCTAGAAAAGTCTTAGAGGTTGTCTAAGCAGTTTGTACCTAGAGTGATCAGGTTGTGATCAGGATACTCTAGAAGACTTAGCAGTTGGCTAAGTGGAAAACCATTGTAATCAAGTGTGATTAGTGGATTAAATCCTCAGGTGAGGTAAATCACTCCAAGGGGGTGGACTGGAGTAGTTTAGTTAACAACGAACCAGGATAAAAATCATTGTGCAAATTGTTTTTATCTTACAAGTTTTAAAGCTACACTTATTCAAACCCCCCTTTCTAAGTGTTTTTCTATCCTTCAATTGGCATCAGAGCGCCGGTTCTAAGGTGCAAGCACTTAACCGTGTTTAGAAAAGATTCAAGAAGAGAAAAACGCTTCAGTAAAAGATGGCTGGTGAAATTCCAACAAACACACTTACATCTACATCTGGCTCTGCTGAGCAATACAATGGAAATGGTAACAATGGTTATACTAGACCACCAGTATTTGATGGTGAAAACTTTGAATACTGGAAAGATAAACTGGAAAGTTACTTACTTGGTCTAGATTGTGACTTATGGGATCTTCTGGTGGATGGTTACAAACATCCAGTGAATGCTACTGGCGTAAGGCTTACAAGACAAGAAATGAATGATGATCAAAAGAAGCTTTTCAAAAATCATCATAAATGTAGGACTGTTTTGCTGAATGCTATCTCTCATGCTGAGTATGAGAAGATATCTAACAGGGAAACTGCCCATGATATATATGAGTCATTGAAAATGACCCATGAAGGAAATGCTCAAGTCAAGGAGACCAAAGCTCTTGCTCTAATCCAGAAATATGAAGCCTTCAAGATGGAGGACGATGAAGATATTGAGAAGATGTTCTCAAGATTTCAAATGCTAACTGCTGGATTAAGAGTTCTGGACAAAGGTTACACCAAGGCTGATCATGTAAAGAAGATCATCAGAAGCTTGCCCAGAAGATGGGGTCCAATGGTGACTGCATTCAAGATTGCAAAGAATCTGAATGAGGTTTCTTTGGAAGAGCTAATCAGTGCCTTGAGAAGCCATGAGATAGAGCTGGATGCAAATGAACCTCAGAAGAAAGGTAAGTCTATTGCATTAAAATCTAATATTAAAAAATGCACAAACGCTTTTCAGGCTGAAGAAGTAGATTCTGAAGAATCAGAATCATAAGAAGAAGATGAACTGTCCATGATCTCCAGAAGGGTAAACCAACTCTGGAAGAGCAAACAAAGGAAGTTCAAAAGCTTGAGAAGTTCAAAGAAATTTGAACGAGGAGAATCTTTTGGTGGCAAAAGATCTGACAAGAAGAAGGTCGTCTGCTATGAGTGCAATGAGCCTGGACACTTCAAGAATGAATGTCCAAAAATTCAGAAGGAGAATCCCAAGAAGAAGTTTCATAAGAAGAAAGGTTTTATGGCAACATGGGATGATTCTGAATCAGAATCAGAATCAGACTCTGAAGGAGAGCAAGCCAACTTTGCAGTGATGGCCAAAGTGGATGATGGATCAGAATCTACATCAGAATCAGATTCTGAAGAGGTATTTTCTGAACTATCTAGAGATGAATTAGTTTCCAGCTTGACTGAACTTCTGGAACTCAAGGCTCACCTTAATATCAAATACAAAAAGCTGAAAAAGCAATTTGAATTTGAAACTAAGAAGCTGGAAGTGGAAAATTCTGAACTGAAGGAAAAAGTTTTAAAATTATCCAAAGATAGTGGATCTCCTTCTGAATCAGAAAAATCCATTCCTAGTCTCAATCATATTCTGAAAGAATATGACTCGAGCTTCAGAAAGTTCCTATCTAGAAGTATTGGCAGAAGTCATCTTGCTTCTATGATATATGGTGTTTCTGGAAACAGAAGGTTTGGCTTTGGCTATGAGGGTGATACCTCACATAAATTTGAACCTGTTGATGATTTGAAAATCACATACAAGCCATTGTATGATCAGTTCAATTATGGCCATGCACATGATATTAGGCTCACTTCACATGCACATAGTTTTAACACTGTACACACCAAGAAGCATGTGACACAACCTAAGAAATATCATGTTGTCAAACCTAAAGAATATCATGTTGTTCCTCCTGTTAACTATTATGCTAAACCCAAGTTCAATCAGAACTTGAGGAAAACTAACAAGAAAGGACCCAAGAAATTGTGGGTACCTAAGGAGAAGATAATTTCTGTTGCAGATATCCTTAGCTGCAAAGAGGACAAAGCACAAAATGTCATGGTACCTGGACTCTGGGTGCTCGCGACACATGACGGGAAGAAGGTTTATGTTCCAAGACCTTGTGCTTAAGTCTGGTGGAGAAGTCAAGTTTGGAGGAGATCAGAAGGGCAAGATTATTTGCTCTGGAACCATAAGTATTGGTAACTCTCCTTCCATAACTAATGTACTTCTTGTAGAAGGATTAACGCATAACTTATTGTCCATAAGTCAATTAAGTGACAATGGTTATGATATAATCTTTAATCAAAAGTCTTGCAAGGCTGTAAGTCAGAAGGATGGCTCAATCCTATTTACAGGCAAGAGAAAAAACAACATCTATAAGATTGATCTTTCAGATCTTGAGAAGCAGAAGGTGACTTGCCTTATGTCTGTTTCTGAAGAGCAATGGGTCTGGCACAGAAGATTAGGACATGCTAGTTTGAGAAAGATTTCTCAGATTAACAAACTAAATCTGGTCAGAGGTCTCCCAAATCTGAAATATAAATCAGATGCTCTTTGTGAAGCATGTCAGAAGGGCAAGTTCTCCAAACCTGCATTCAAATCTAAGAATGTTGTCTCTTCCTCAAGGCCATTAGAACTTCTGCACATTGATCTGTTTGGACCAGTCAAAACAGCATCTGTCAGAGGGAAGAAATATGGATTAGTCATCGTAGATGATTATAGCCGCTGAACATGGGTAAAGTTCTTAAAACACAAGGATGAGTCTCATTCAGTGTTCTTTGAATTCTGCACTCAGATCCAATCTGAGAAGGAGTGCAAAATCATAAAGGTCAGAAGTGATCATGGTGGCGAATTTGAGAACAGATTCTTTGAGGAGTTCTTCAAAGAAAATGGTATTGCCCATGATTTCTCTTGCCCTAGAACTCCACAGCAAAATGGAGTTGTAGAGCGAAAGAATAGGACTCTGCAAGAAATGGTCAGAACCATGATCAATGAGACCAATATGGCTAAGCACTTCTGGGCAGAAGCAATAAACAATGCATGTTATATTCAGAATAGAATCTCTATAAGACCTATTCTAAATAAGACTCCTTATGAATTGTGGAAGAACAGAAAGCCCAACATTTCATATTTTCATCCTTTTGGATGTGTGTGTTTTATTCTGAATACTAAAGATCATCTTGGTAAGTTTGATTCTAAAGCACAAAAATGTTTTCTTCTTGGATATTCTGAACGCTCTAAAGGCTATAGAGTATACAATACTGAAACATTGGTTGTAGAAGAATCAATCAATATCAGGTTTGATGATAAACTTGGTCTTGAAAAACCAAAGCAGTTTGAGAATTTTGCAGATATAGATATTGACATATCAGAAGCTGTAGAACCAAGAAGCAAAGCTCCAGAAGCTGAAAGTCTCAGAAGCAATGGATCAGAAGATTAAGTTGCTGCATCTTTAGAGAATCTCAGGATTCCTAAAGAGCCAATAGTCAGAAGATCTTCTAGACTCTCCTTAGCTCACTCAGAAGATGTGATCCTTGGAATGAAAGACGATCCCATCAGAACAAGAGCATTCCTTAAGAACAATGCAGAATGTCAATTAGGTCTTGTTTCTTTGATCGAGCCAACTTCTGTTGATCAAGCTCTAGAAGATCCAGACTGGATAATTGCCATGCAAGAAGAGCTAAATCAGTTTACAAGGAATGATGTATGGGATTTGGTTCCTAGACCAAAAGGATTCAACATCATTGGTACTAAGTGGGTGTTAAGAAACAAGCTCAGTGAAAAGGGAGAAGTGGTAAGAAACAAAGCCAGACTGGTGGCTCAGGGATATAGTCAGCAAGAAGGGATTGACTATACAGAAACCTTTGCACCAGTGGCCAGGTTAGAATCTATTCGCTTATTGATTTCTTTTGCCACTCAACATAACATCACTCTGTATCAGATGGATGTTAAGAGTGCCTTCTTAAATGGTTATATAGATGAAGAAGTCTATGTCCATCAACCTCCTGGTTTTGAAGACTCTAAGTCTCCAGAATATGTTTTCAAACTTAAGAAATCATTGTATGGATTGAAGCAAGCTCCCAGAGCTTGGTATGAAAGATTAAGTTCTTTCCTTCTGGACAATGGTTTCACTAGAGGACAAGTGGACACGACTCTTTTCTGTAAAACATCTAAGAAGGATATTTTAATTTGTCAAATTTATGTTGATGATATTATCTTTGGAACATCTAATGCTTCACTTGGAAAGGAGTTTGCTAAGTCTATAGAGGCTGAATTTGAAATGAGTATGATGGGTGAACTCAAGTATTTCCTTGGGATTCAAATCAATCAAACTTCTGATGGAACCTATGTTCATCAAGCGAAGTATGTGAAAGAACTTCTGAAGAAGTTTAATCTTTCTGAAAGCAAAGAAGCCAAAACTCCTATGCATCCAACATGTGTTTTAGGTAAGGATGAGGTAAGTAAGAAGGTAGATCAGAAGTTGTACAGAGGTATGATTGGATCTCTTCTATACTTAACTGCTTCTAGACCTGACATTCTATTCAGTGTTTGTTTGTGTGCTAGATTCCAATCAGATCCTAGAGAATCTCACTTAACTGCTGTTAAGAGAATTCTGAGGTATCTGAAAGGTACTACTAACGTTGGTTTAGTCTACAGAAGATCTAAAGAATACAACTTAGTAGGATTCTGTGATGCTGACTATGCTGGAGATAGAATTGAAAGAAAGAGTACTTCTGGAAGTTGTCAATTCCTTGGAAGTCATTTAATCTCCTGGTACAGCAAGAAGCAAGCTACCATAGCTCTCTCAACTACAGAAGCAGAATATGTTGCTGCTGCTGGATGTAGCACACAAATGCTATGGATGAAGACTTAGCTAGAAGATTATCAGATATATGAGAGTAACATTCCTATTTTCTGTGATAATACTTCTGCTATATGTTTATCTAAGAATCCTATCTTACATTCCAAAACTAAACATATTGAGATTAAACATCATTTTATGAGGGACTATGTTCAGAAGGGTGTTCTTTCTTTGAACTTTGTGAATACAGACCATCAATGGGCTGACATCTTTACAAAACCCCTTGCTGAAGATAGATTTAAGTACATTCTGAAGAATATCAGTATGGACTTATGCCCAGAATGAGAAGATGAGAAGATCTTTGTATGAATACCTTCTGAAATGTGTTAGGACTAGGCAGCTATAAGAAGTTCTGATTCTAATCAATTAGAAGTTCTGATTCTGTTATTACTAACGTTTCATTGTCTAAGTTGATTCAGAAGCTCTTTTAAAGCAAAACAGCTGTCACTAGTCTTTCCAAAAAATGAACACGTGTTCACTATTTTTGGACAAGCATGCGTGCAATTGAGGAGACGCCGCCCTAGGTAACTGTGCATATCATTTCACTTTGTCACATTATCTCTCTTAACGTCATTTCTCATTAAATGCATATTGATGTCATTTTTTTGTAATCATTTCTTTTAAACAGTTTTTCGTTTTACTTTATTTTATTTTCTTTTTCAAACCGTTTAAATAACCTGCTTCATCTTCATTTCATCTTTTTTTCTCTATCTCCATTTGTGTATCTCTCTCTCTTTGCATTCGTCTCTTTCAAACTCTAGTTTGTGATCTGAAACCAAGCAACATCATCATGAATTCTTCCTCTCAACTGGTATACAACAAGCACAGATACGCTTCTCTGAAGACTTGCTCCATTCCTCAGTCAGAACTGGAAGTTCTCTGTGAGTCCTCAGTGGACTTTGAAAATTTGAAAGCATATGGTTTCAAACCTGATGCTAAAATCATGGCACAGGGATGGTCAAACTATCTCGATAGATTGGTTGGACCAATTTATCCTGAACTGGTGAAGGATTTCTAGGTACATGCAACGGTTACCCCATCTGCCATCATCTCCTTCGTGTTAGGGCATGAAGTTGTGATAACGGAGAAGTTAATCAGAAAGATGTACAACTTGGCCGATGAAGAAGGAGTCACTGGTCCCCTTCCTGGCAAAGTTGATTGGTTTCAGGTTGAGAAGTTGATTTCGTGTGTTACCGGTACTGATTCAAGTCTAACTGGTACCTTGAAGCCGTTTTATCAAGTTTGGGCTGAGATTATTCTGGGCTCTCTTCATGACAGAAAGAGATCCTTCTCTTCATCTTACATCAGTCCTGACCACAAGTACACTCTCTTCTGCGTCGGAAGAAGAATTGAAATCAACATCTCCAACATCATTTTTGAGAAAATGAAGTTAGCTATTAAAGAGTCAAGAGATGACGAACGTGCAAGGTATCCTCATCTCCCAAGAAATGTTGTTCCTTTCGCCAGAATGATCTCAGACATTCTGATTGAAAGTGACCTAATGGACTCCCTAAGGGCTATTGGAACACCTAACCTCTTTAGAGTAACTCGGGGTTCTATCTTCAATGGTCTTGACTTGCTGAGAATGGAACTTGTCAAGGAAATAACTGTTGTTCCCTTTTACATTGAACACAGAAGAATTCCTGTTGCAGGTTTCTCTACTTTATTTCAAATAGAACTTTGCCAGGCGGTTAAATTCTATTTGGAGGCTTCTGTGAGAAATCAATCTTCTATTGATCCTGCATGGATTCGTGGAAGAGTGCTTCCCTCTCAAGCTGACCTCAAGAAGGAGGATAAGAAGAAGCGAGAGAAAAGGCTAAAGAGAAAGGCTGCAGAAGAAGCTGCCAAGAGAGAAACAAGGCAGAAGGTCACTTATGACCCTCTCAAGGTTGATTCCTTTAAGGCAATTAGAACAGGTAACTTCTCCAGGCAAGTGTACCAACCTACACCTATCCAACCTTCTCCTTCTGAACCTCAAAACACCCTTACCTCTCAATTATTCCTCAATCATCTCCTTCTGCACAAACTCCTATCCCCATATCACCTTTACCTAATAGCTTGCAAACACCATCATCTTCTCAAGTTCTCAACCCTACCCCCTTAACTACCATCCTTCCCACACCCACAGATATACCTTCCTCATCAACCCCCTTCACTGATATTCCATCCTCTTCAAACACTGCACCTCCATCTTCTCTATCCCATCCCCTAACTACCAGAAAATCCAACCCTTATTGCCTTCTCTACCCTGACTACAAATTCACCTTCAACCCTCCTGAACCTGAACCTATCATTTGTCTGGAGTTGTTCAGAAGTGAAGTGATTAGCAGGCTTGACCTTCTGAGAGATGCTTTCCTCAATGGTCTTGATGATGTTTCTACGAGAAACCTCTGGAGAAGCTTTCACCAGGATTTTCAAGTAGGAGCTATGGGAGTTCAGAAGAGACTAGTGGCTGCTGCCCCTGGTTATGCTGGTTACCTTCTGGAGGGTGATAATGGTATCTACTATCATCCCCTCAGAAACAGGGTTGCTGTTGAAGAGAAGAGATTTGTGGATGAACTGGAGGAAGCAAGAATTGCTGCTGCAATGGAAGCTAACCCTTGCAGGGAGATTGTGGTCTGGAGACCTCAATATCCTGTTCTGCTTGGAGATTTCAGGACTCTCTTTGAATTTCTGAGGGAAAATCCTTCTGAGAAAGACCCAAGCTTGGTCATTCCAGAAGTTGTTGACCCACCAGAAGTTGAAGGTCCTTCTGCTCCTAGGAATCTGGCTGCCATTCTTCAGGCACTTGAGAATGGAGATTATGAGGTTCCTGCTGCAGAGTATGGAGATGCTTCTATGCAAGAAGCAAATGCTGATCATGTTGCTGAAACAATTCCTGTTGAGGAAAATCCTGCAAATGATCTGATCATGGAAGCTGCGCATCAGAATGCCATCCCTCTGGAAAGAAGTTGTGAAGCTTCTTCTGATGAACCTTCCCGTCTTGCAAGGACTTTGGAAGTTATTTAGAAGAACCAGGATGAGCAGAGATCAATCAACGCTGAGTTTCGTGCTTTCATGGAAAGGCAGAATGAGAGCAACAGTGGGATTCATGATATGCTGGCCAAGATCATGTCGAAGCTAGGGTCATCTTAGATTGAGTCTTAGACTGTTTCTTTTTGCTTTGCTGCATCTGTTTTTTCTTTGCATTTTCTATTGCCCCTCCTCTTGTACTTCTGAACCTTTTCTCCGTGCTTAATGAAAATTATCCTTTTTCTTCTATGTGTTTGTCGTGTTTTTCATCTGAATCTTTTATGTTTTTGATGTTATGACAAAAAGGGGGAGAAAAATGTGATAAATGATCTGATTTATTTTATCAGTTGCTGGGAGAAAGGCTCCACATTTCTAACAGAACTTGCAAAGTTCTATGCTTTTGAGTGTTGTCTTGCAGGAATTGAAGATCCTCTTTAAAGCTCAACATGAGAAGCAAAGAGATGGGGAAAAGCAATTCTATAAAGAATCAAGCTCTTGGAAATTGAAGCAAGCTGAGTGCTATAAAGATTCAAGAATCAGAAGCAAGAAGGAAGAATGTTCTGATATTCTAATGATAGAATATACTTTCATTCTTATTCTTTATATGTTCTGATGCATGTTACAAAATATGCTCTGAAACATTTTATGTTTGTGTGCTCTGATACATAATTATATGTTCTGATACATATTTTATGTTCTGATTCATTCATGATGACTTTTGTCGTTTAGTTTGTTCTGTAACATTTCAGGATGTAGAGATGCTCTGATGATGCTCTGGTACATTCAACAATGTTCTGATACAATCTAGCATGTAATGACTCAAGAAGAAATTCAAGCTCTAAAGCTGTCCAATGGAAGCAAGAATCAGAAGCTATGAATATTCTGAAGATCTAGGAAATTCAAGTTTTGAAGCTGTCCTATGGAAGCAAGAATCAGAAGCTGTGAATGTTCTGAAGATCTAAGCATATGTGAACGTCTCTACTGAAATACTCAGGGAAGTCTTTTATTTATAAAAAATTATTCTAGTATTTATTTCAGGGGGAGATTATTTATCTCAGGGGGAGATTGTTAATCTCAGGGGGAGTCATATTCACATATTGTCTATATGCTTGTGCTATAGCTGTGTAATTGTCTATAGCCGTCTGATATTCTGATCGCAAATTCATATCATTTATGTATGTTTTTGTCATCATCAAAAAGGGGGAGATTGTTAGAACAAGATTTGTTCAGATCAATATTCTTAGTTTTGATGATAACAAGGATATGAATTTTGTATGAGATAATGTGGTACTCTAATACTATGCAATTTCCATTTCAGGAATTATACAAAGAGTATGCACAAAATCAGCGCAAGAAGCAACTGACTCAGAAGGTTCAGCATGCAACATCGGAACATGGTCTGGCAAGACATCAGAAGATGGTCAAGCAGAATCAAAACATGGGTCTATGGAAGCATCAGAAGAACTTGAGATCAGAAGCAGAAGCACTGAAGTTCTCATGGTATCACGCTCAGAAGCTCTTCAAGGTCAGAAGACAAGAAGATGCTCTGCACCAAGCTGTTTGACTCTGATGACATTCAAACGTTGTTTACACAAACATCAGATCAGAAGCAAGTAGTAGACTGGCAGGCTACGCTGACTGACAAAAGGAACGTTAGAAGCTATTAAAGGCAACGTCAGTAGACACAGCGGAAACAAGGCTCGAGGTAGTTGACAAAAGAGTGAAACATTAAATGCAATGCTGTACGGATTACGCAAAGCATTAAATGCTCCCAACGGTCATCTTCTCAAACGCCTATAAATATGAAGTTTTGATGAGATACAAAGGTTAGCGCACGACTAACGAATTACAATCTCTGAACCAACTTGCAGAAACGCTGTTCAAATCAAAAGCTCTCAAACTTCATCATCAAGCTCACTACATTGCTGTTGTAATATCTTAGTGAGATTAAGCTTAAACTTTAAGAGAAATATCACAGTTGTGATTATAGCTTTTCATAAGCATTGTAATACTCTTAGAATTTGTTTACATTAAGTTGTAAGAACTAGAGTGATCAGGTAGATCAAAATACTCTAGAAAAGTCTTAGAGGTTGTCTAAGCAGTTTGTACCTAGAGTGATCAGGTTGTGATCAGGATACTCTAGAAGACTTAGCAGTTGGCTAAGTGGAAAACCATTGTAATCAAGTGTGATTAGTGGATTAAATCCTCAGGTGAGGTAAATCACTCCAAGGGGGTGGACTGGAGTAGTTTAGTTAACAACGAACCAGGATAAAAATCATTGTGCAAATTGTTTTTATCTTACAAGTTTTAAAGCTACACTTATTCAAACCCCCCCTTTCTAAGTGTTTTTCTATCCTTCACGAAGAACACCTGAGGATTGTTCTGTCGGTATTGCTAGAAAATCAATTGTTTGCTAAGTTAAGCAAGTGTGAGTTTTGGATGACGGAGGTAAGATTTCTTGGTCATGTCATATCTCAAGGAGGTGTGGCAGTGGACCCGTCAAAAATTGAAGCGGTAATTAATTAGGAGAGACCGAGTAATGTCTCAGAAGTCCTAAGTTTCTTGGGTTTAGCCGGCTACTACAGAAGATTTATAAAAGGGTTTTCTTAATTGGCTTTACCAATGACTAGACTTACCCGGAAGGAGTGTCCTTATGATTGGGATTCGGGGTGTGAACAGAGTTTCATGGGCTTGAAGGAAAGATTGACGACTGCTCCTGTTTTAATCGTTCCTGATCCAAATAAGTCCTATGAAGTATTTTGCGATGCTTCCAAGAAAGGATTAGGAGGTGTATTGATGCAGGATGGTCAGGTGGTAGCATACACATCTCGACAGTTAAAAGTTCACGAAGAGAATTATCCAACTCATGATTTAGAATTGGCTGCGGTTGTTTTTACCCTAAAGGTGTGGCGTCATTACTTGTATGGAGTTCATTTTGAAATGTTCAGTGACCACAAGAGTTTAAAGTACCTATTCGATTAGAAGGAGTTGAACATGCGTCAGAGGCGATGGATGGAATACTTGAAAGATTATGATTTTGACTTGAAGTATCATCAAGACAAGGCAAATAAAGTGGCGGATGCTTTGAGTCGGAAGGTGTTAAAGAGGGCCGAATTGATGATGTTAGAGTATGCATTGTTGGAAAATTTTCGAGATCTCAACCTTCAATTTGTTTGGACCCAAAATGGAGTATTAATGGGAAACTTGAATGTAAATTCTATTTTGAGAAATGACATTCAACAAGCACAAGTGTCAGATGCTAAGTTACAAGAGGTGTTGGTTCAGCCAGGTTTTGCACGAGCTGCGGATGGAATGATTATGTTTAACCAGAGGATTTGCGTTCCGGATGATGCGTTGTTGAGAAGAAGGATTTTGGATGAGGCTCACAAAGGTGCTTTCACCATACATCCTGGTTCTTCAAAAATGTATCAAGATTTGAAAGGAGATTATTGGTGGTCCGGAATGAAAAGAGATGTCGCGGTGTACGTATCGGAGTGTGTGGTATGCCAACAAGTAAAGATTGAACATCAAAGACCAGGTGGATTGTTACAGCCACTAGAGATTCCAATATGGAAGTGGGATAGTATTTCAATGGATTTTGCGGTCAGTTTACCTCGTACTCAAGGTGGATATGATTCTATTTGGGTAATTGTAGATCGGTTGACGAAATTTGCACATTTCTTAGTCGTGAAGACTACTTACAAGGCAAGTCATCTCGCACGGTTATTTGTTGCAGAAATTGTGAAGTTGCATGGTGTAACCTCTAGTATTGTGTCGGATAGAGATCCAAAGTTCACTTCGAGGTTTTGGAGAGCTTTTCAACAAGCTATGGGATCTAAATTGTGTTTGAGCACGTCGAACCACCCTCAAACGGATGGTCAAACGGAGCGAACGATACAAACCTTGAAAGATATGTTAAGAGCTTGTGTGCTTGAAAGTAGAGGAAATTGGAAGGAGGTTTTACCCTTGATTGAATTTGCGTACAATAACAGTTATCACGCAAGTATCGGTATGGCACCTTATGAGGCATTGTATGGGAGGAAATGTAGAACACCGTTGTGTTGGTCAGAAGTTGGTGATGATAGAATTTTGGGACCCGAAATTATTCAAGAGACCACGGACAAGATTAGAATGATTCGTGAGAAGGTTAAGCAAGCCCAAGATCGTCAGAAGAGTTATGCGGATAACCGTAGGAGGCCTTTGGAGTTTGTGGAGGGTGACCATGTATTCTTGAAGGTTACTCCGAGATTGAGGTTGAAAGGACCGTTTAAGTCGAGGAAGTTAAGTTCGAGATACGTGGGACCGTATGAGATTCTAGAAAGGATTAGTGAAGTAGCTTACCGTTTAGCCTTACCACCTTCTCTATCAGAAATGCATGATGTTTTTCACGTGTCTCAACTACGGAAGTTTATTCCCGATCCTCTTCAGCCGGTGTTACCATATGCAATTGAGATAGAATCAGATTTGACTTTTGAACCATTACCGAGCCGCATCGTGGGAAGAGAGACTAAAGTGTTACGAAACAAGGAGATTCCTCTTGTTAAGGTTCAGTGGGATGTGACACATCCGGGAGATGCTACATGGGAGCTTGAATCGGAAATGCGGGATGCTTACCCTCACCTTTTTCAGGTAATTCTTAAATTCGAGGACGAATTTCTATTTAAGGGGGAGGATGTAATACCCCGTATTTAATAAATGCTCTAATGCTATTAGCTGACACTGAGGTTTTATTAATTGGTGCATTAGAGATACTTTTGGACATTTGAGTTAGTAGTGTTAACTTAAGGTTTTACTTATATCTTTCTTTCCTTGCTTTTCTTTTTCATTTCTTCAACAAAGACAAGTTAGAGAGAAGAAGTAGAGAGAAGGAGGAGCAAGAAGAGAAAGGAGAAGAAAGCTTGGATCTTCATCGTTTCTCCGCCGAATCAACTCATCTTCATCATCAGCAGCTTGTAATCGAGGTGGGTTCTAGTTAGAAACTTATAGTTTTGATTTATGGATGAAATCATAAGTTTAAGAAATTGGGGTATTTGGTAAAAATCTTAGGGTTTGACTCAATCTATGAAATTGATGTTTGTTGCTACTAATAAATCCTGAGTAGAGATCATATATGTTGTTCTATGCTTTAGTGTGAGTCTGGAACAGGTTTGAGTATGGAGATGATTGGTTTTAGACTTTGTTGAATCAAAAACCAGAGCTGAGAATTCTGTTTTCGCGCGCATCGCGGCGCGAAAAGGGGTGGCGGCGCGAACCATGCAGAGAAATTCTAGGGTTTGGTTCTGCCAACAGTACGTGGCGCGTACAAGCGTTCGCGGTGCGAAAACCATGAGATTTTGGTGAGGTTTTGTCACTGCCAGAGGTTCGCGGCGCGACCAACTGTTGGCGGCGCGAACTGAAGCCCTTTTTTAGCCAAAATTTAGTTTAATGGGATAAAACCGTTTTGATCATAACTTTTGAACTATAACTCTGTTTTAATCGCTGTTCGAGGTGGTAGGAAGCTAGAAGCGTGTACTTTCTAGTAGTGTAGGTTTTAGGATCAAAGAAGGAATTATTTAATCGGGAATCGGGAAAATTGTTTGATTCCTCGAGTTGTTTTATCGTTCGGAATCATGTGAACGGTATACTTTTAGCATAATGATTAATTGCCATATAGTTGTGATAACTTGCCATTGTTTAAATGACAATGATGATAATTGTTGGTTGCCTTTGGTGTAAACCTAGTATATTGTAATTGTTTTGGGTGAAGCCTATTGCAGGTTGATTGGTATGCCTTTGTTATATGTTATATCAAGGAGGTTTGAATAACTTCATTGTTATATGAATAAAGGATAAGTGAGGAAAACTAGGATTTGTTAGGTGTGTGTAACTTAACAAAGAAAACCTAGGATGAGACATTATATGGACAAACGTGTGTTTAGAATTTTATGAAGAAAGGCTAACAGGCCTAGTGATTTGCGTGAGCAATCACCATTGTATGACCTACTAATCGGAACTACTTTATTTCTTTATTTCTTTATTTTCTTTTGAATGCTAATAGGCATTCCATGTGCAGAGAGGCACTGTGCAGAGAGGCACTATTAATCTTGGCAGGTTTGATTCCCGCTTTTGTGTACGAATGGAACCTAACAGGGTAGAGACTTGTGATGGTGTACGGGCCATGTGAAGTGACGATTCATGAGGGAAGGCTCATGAGTCCGAATCCATTTCGTATGTCAAGATTTCCAAAAGGATCTATGACTCGTGCCACCTCCTAGACGTAGAAGGGGACGGGAATAGAGGAATACCTTGGTAACGGTTTTCCGATTAGTAATATTGTGGTTGAGTTGTTGAACTGTATGTATGATTCCATATAATGTTAGTGTGTGAACTCAAGGTCTAGTTCCTTTATGACTTGAGATTGATAGGCTAGAGCCCTTTAGAGCCGAGAGGATCCATAAGATAGGGAACTCACTGAGATTTTGTATCTCACCCCATTATATATTGATTTCAGGTACTACAGGATCCGCGAAGGGTAAGGAGAAAGCAGTTTGAATCCTTATTCCTTATGTTTCTTTTGGATATGGCGAAGCTTCCGTTGTGGATTTCTTTTGTGATCATTGTTTGATCTATTTATTAGTATTTTGTTTTGAACATCTTGTATGTATTATGCCATTGGTAGAACTTTTGTATTAGGGCATTAATATGTATAATGTGTTGACTAGGAACTTATAAGTATTTTCAGTACCAAATACTTGGATTCTTGTATACCTATATGCTTTGATGTATGTATTTATATATGGGTGTTACAAATACCACATTCAGCTCTTACGAATAAAATATTAGGGTCCTAACGAAATTTTTCATCTCCAATAACGACTATGGCACTAAACACTGAACTTGAAAACATCACATCATCTCCATATCTTTACCATCGTATCTTCTTCAACTAGTTCTTTAACAAATGAGACCAAACCCTCACATCTTCTCCACCTTGTTTGAAGCAAGGAAATTCGAATAAGGAACACGAACGATACTTGCATGAAGAAATGAAGACACTAAAATGTTTTCGGTACGTATAATATCTTCACCATGTATGTAAGAGTTTTATTATTGGGATTTTTGAGATATGTTAGGTATGATGTGGTTGTTATTAAGAGCCTAAACCCTAAAGTTTTATCTATTGTTGTTGTTGTTGTTGTTGTTGTTTTGAAACTCGTTATATTACACGCTCTCTTTTATGATATTTTTGTTGTTTTGAAGTTGAGATTGAAGTTTATGTGTTGATGTTATTGTCGAGATTGGTTTTATCTTGTTGTTTTGTTTAGATAAGTAAAATGTTTATTGTTGTTGTTGTTATTGAGATTGAAGCAAAAATCATCCATTACACCAATTCACTCTAACATACCAACATCTATTCCACTTTGTTATATATTTAGTTTTCTTGGAAAGGTTTTTGAATCACATGGAGTAATTATAAATGTTTTTATAATTGTGTGCTTAGAAACATGGCCAGATTAGGGCCCGTGCAACCTACCCTGTTTCACGGTATCTAGGGGTGGCAAAACGGGCCAGACCCGCAAGGTCATCCCGTTTGACCCGTCATTTTGAGCGGGCTAGGCTAATGTTTTCGGCTCGGTATCTTTAGTTGGCCTGTCCTGTAACACCCCAATTCTACCCGTTAAATTATTCACTAATTATAACAAAAATCAGAGTTACTCAAAAACTTTATCAACAATTGAGATGTCACATTTCTTCATTCAAATCATTTACGGCATACATGCCTTCATCATAGATACATAGCACGTATAATTAAAATGGACAATTATAACATTTAATTTAATCCTCAAATCACTACATTAAACAAAATTATTTAATCTCGCTGCGGAATCACAAACTTCACAAAATTTCAATTTAATCATAGTATCTTCGCAATATAGCTTTAAGCTACAATTCAACAATAAACATCATTAAAATTCAGCAAGTAATAAATAATTAAAACACGCGTTTATCCCCCGAGTGCTACGTATCAGAGCGACCACCGACTCGACTCACAGCGTCTAAATCTTCATCAAAGCTATCACGTGCACGTTACCAGTATAAAGGTAACAGTGAAACAAAAAAAAGGGTGCGTTATCAAACAATATAAACAGGGTGATGATAAACAGTATATTTACGGTTCAAGTCATAATAATCATCACCTTGCAGTATATTTGTTACCGTCTAATCTACTTCGCTATTCCCGCCAAAATAAAATACGTCACAATTCCTCATATAAATCCATATAAGTTCACACATCAAATCACATAAACTCATAATCACACAAATAATGGTTTCTTCCATGCAGAGTGCAATGTATTATTATTATGCTTGTTTTGTTGTATTTTCTTCCATGTTTTCTTTATGCTTGTTTGATCAGTTTTTATGTAATCTAGCCATGAGTCATGCATAATGGTTTATCCTAGTAAGATCAGTATGCAACTAGAATAAGGCTATTTGTTCACTTGTTTAATTATTATTTTTTTGTATGAATAAAGTTTTAATTAAGGCATGTGCGTTCTACACTTCAGATGTTCAAACCATCTAAATCTATCATACTCCATCTTTTTTATTATAGGTGTTACCACAATACTCTCTTTAATATTGTCATTTATAATCGTATATTGCCTAGTCTTTACATTCAACGCAACATCTTCATCTCTATTACACTTACTTTATTCTCATGTTGATTTTCTAACAAACAACTAAAAATATGTAAATTATGCATTTGCTCTTAATCATAACATTACTATTGTTTAGGAGTAAGTTACTTTGAAGATTAAAGTTATCTCTTTTAACAAAGGAAACTATAACAATTATAACTAAAACTTCAAACTAAAGGGTTAATCATAAGTAACTACTTCTGTTGTAACTCTTCGTCGCTCTCTATGTCATATAAGTTATCATCTAAGAATATTTGATCATTAAATATGTAAATCTTGAACAATATAAAAATAAAGTATTCATTATAATCACTACAACAAATAATACATTCTCTGACGAAGATTTCACCACCGTTTTAAAAAGCCTCGTTGGTGAAAAATTAAAGTGTCAGCGCCATGGTTGTAATTCCCAACTTTGGTAAAAAATTAAACTTCCCCACAGTTGTAATTCCCAACTTTGGTGAAAAATTAAACTGGACAGTTCAAATGTCGGCGCCAGCAAATTTATGATTTATTTATCATTAAAGAAGAACCTTTCATTTTTATTTTATTTTTAAGTTAAAACCAAACCATTAATGCTCACGATTGAATTTTGCAACCGTGGTGAAATGGTAGGCTATATTTTTTTTAAAATTGTTAAAAATCTGGCTCATTGGAAAAATGTTTTGATGTTATTCAAAAAACAAAGGAATTACTTGTTTCTTCAGTTTTCTCTTACGAATACCACATTCAGCTCTTACGACTAAAATATTAGGGTCCTAACGAAATTTATCATCTCCAATAACGACTATGGCACTAAACACTGAACTTGAAAACATCACATCATCTCCATATCTTTACCATCGTATCTTATTCAACTGGTTCTTTAACAAACGAGACCAAACCCCCACATCTTCTCCACCTTGTTTGAAGCAAGGAAATTCAAATAAGGAACACGAACGATACTTGCATGAAGAAATGAAGACACTAAAATGTTTTCGGTACGTATAATATCTCCATCATGTATGTAAGAGTTTTATTGTTGGGATTTTTGAGATATGTTAGGTTTGATGTGGTTGTTATTAAGAGCCTAAACCTTAAAGTTTTATCTATTGTTGTTGTTGTTGTTTTGAAACTCGTTATATTACACGCTCTCTTTTATGATATTTTTGTTGTTTTGAAGTTGAGATTGAAGTTTATGTGTTGTTCTTATTGTTAAGATTGGTTTTATCTTGTTGTTTTGTTTAGATAAGTAAAATGTTTATTGTTGTTGTTGTTATTGAGATTGAGTCAAAAATCATCCATTACACCAATTCACTCTAACATACTAACATCGTTTCCACTTTGCTATATATTTAGTTTTCTTGGAAAGGTTTTTGAATCACTTGCAGTAATTATAAATGTTTTTATAATTGTGTGCTTAGAAACATGGCCAGATTAGGGCCCGTGCAACCTACCCTGTTTCACGGTATATCTAGGGGTGGCAAAACGGGCCAGACCCGCCGGGTCATCCCGTTTGACCCGTCATTTTGAGTGGGCTAGGCTAAGGTTTTCGGCTCGGTATCTTTAGTTGGCCTGTCCTGTAACACCCCAATTCTACCCGATAAATTATTCGGTAATTATAACAAAAATCAGAGTTACTCAAAAACTTTATCAACAATTGAGATGTCACATTTCATCATTTAAATCATTTACGGCATACATGCCTTCATCACAGATACATAGCACGTATAATTAAAATGGACAATTATAACATTTAATTTAATCCTCAAAATCACTTCATTAAACAAAATTATTTAATCTCGCTGCGGAATCACAAACTTCACAAAATTTCAATTTAATCATAGTATCTTCGCAATATAGCTTTAAGCTACAATTCAACAATAAACATCATTAAAATTCAGCAAGTAATAAATAATTAAAACACGCGTTTATCCCCCGAGTGCTACGTATCAGAGCGACCACCAACTCGACTCACAGCGTCTAAATCTCCATCAAAGCTATCACGTGCACGTTACCAGTATAAAGGTAACAGTGAAACAAAAAAAAGGGTGCGTTATCAAACAATATAAACAGGGTGATGATAAACAGTATATTTACGGTTCAAGTCATAATAATCATCGCCTTGCAGTATATTTGTTACCGTCTAATCTACATCGTTATTCCCGCCAAAATAACATACGTCACAACACCTCATATAAATCCATATAAGTTCACACATCAAATCACATAAACTCATAATCACACAAATAATGGTTTCTTCCATGCAGAGTGCAATGTATTATTATTATGCTTGTTTTGTTGTATTTTCTTCCATGTTTTCTTTATGCTTGTTTCATCAGTTTTTATGTAATCTAGCCATGAGACATGCATAATGGTTTATCCAAGTAAGATCAGTATGCAAATAGAATAAGGCTATTTGTTCACTTGTTTTATTATTATTTTTTTGTATGAATAAAGTGTTAATTAAGGCATGTGCGTTCTACACTTCTGATGTTCAAACCATCTAAATCTATTATACTCCATCTTTTTTTATTATAGGTGTTACCACAATACTCTCTTTAATATTGTCATTTATAATCGTATATTGCCTAGTTTTTACATTCAACGCAACATCTTCATCTCTATTACACTTACTTTATTCTCGTGTTGATTTTCTAACAAACAACTAAAAATATGTAAATTATGCATTTTGCTCTTAATCATAACATTACTATTGTTTAGGAGTAAGTTACTTTGAAGATTAAAGTTATCTCTTTTAACAAAGGAAACTATAACAAAAATAACTAAAACTTCAAACTAAAGGGTTAATCATAAGTAACTACTTCTGTTGTAACTTTTCGTCGCTCTCTATGTCATATAAGTTATCATCTAAGAATATTTGATCATTAAATATGTAAATCTTGAACAATATAAAAATAAAGTATTCATTATAATCACTACAACAAATAATACATTCTCTGACGAAGATTTCACCACCGTTTTAAAAAGCCTCGTTGGTGAAAAATTAAAGTGTCAGCGCCATGGTTGTAATTCCCAACTTTGGTAAAAAATTAAACTTCCCCACAGTTGTAATTCCCAACTTTGGTGAAAACTTAAACTGGACAGTTCAAGTGTCGGCGCCAGCAAATTTAAGATTTATTTATCATTAAAGAAGAACCTTTCATTTTTATTTTATTTTTAAGTTCAAACCAAACCATTAATGCTCACGATTGAATTTTGCAACCGTGGTGAAATGGTAGGCTATATTTTTTTTAAAATTGTTAAAAACCTGGCTCATTGGAAAAATGTTTTGATGTTATTCAAAAAAAAAAGGAATTACTTGTTTCTTCAGTTTTCTCTTACGAATACCACATTCAGCTCTTACGAAAAAAATATTATGGTCCTAACAAAATTTATCATCTCCAATAATGACTATGGAACTAAACACTGAACTTGAAAACATCACATCATCTCCATATCTTTACCATCGTATCTTCTTCAACTGGTTCTTTAACAAACGAGACCAAACCCTCACATCTTCTCCACCTTGTTTGATGCAAGGAAATTCAAATAAGGAACACGAACGATACTTGCATGAAGAAATGAAGATACTAAAATGTTTTCGGTACGTATAATATCTTCACCATGTATGTAAGAGTTTTATTGTTGGGATTTTTGAGATATGTTAGGTTTGATGTGGTTGTTATTAAGAGCCTAAACCCTAAAGTTTTATCTATTGTTGTTGTTGTTGTTTTGAAACTCGTTATATTACACGCTCTCTGTTATGATACTTTTGTTGTTTTGAAGTCGAGATTGAAGTTTATGTGTTGTTGTTATTGTTAAGATTGGTTTTATCTTGTTGTTTTGTTTAGATAAGTAAAATGTTTATTGTTGTTGTTGTTATTGAGATTGAAGCAAACATCATCCATTACACCAATTCACTCTAACATACCAACATCTTTTCCACTTTGCTATATATTTAGTTTTCTTGGAAAGGTTTTTGAATCACTTGGAGTAATTATAAATGTTTTTATAATTGTGTGCTTAGAAACATGGCCAGATTAGGGCCCGTGCAACCTACCCTGTTTCACGGTATCTAGGGGTGGCAAAACGGGCCAGACCCGCCGGGTCATCCCGTTTGACCCGACATTTTGAGCGGGCTAGGCTAAGGTTTTCGGCTCGGTATCTTTAGTTGGCCTGTCCTGTAACACCCCAATTCTACCCGATAAATTATTCGGTAATTATAACAAAAATCAGAGTTACTCAAAAACTTTATCAACAATTGAGATGTCACATTTCATCATTCAAATCATTTACGACATACATGCCTTCATCACAGATACATAGCACGTATAATTAAAATGGACATTTATAACATTTAATTTAATCCTCAAAATCACTTCATTAAACAAAATTATTTAATCTCGCTGCGGAATCACAAACTTCACAAAATTTCAATTTAATCTTAGTATCTTCGCAATATAGCTTTAAGCTACAATTCAACAATAAACATCATTAAAATTCAGCAAGTAATAAATAATTAAAACACGCGTTTATCCCCCGAGTGCTACGTATCAGAGCGACCACCAACTCGACTCACAGCGTCTAAATCTCCATCAAAGCTATCACGTGCACGTTACCAGTATAAAGGTAACAGTGAAACAAAAAAAAGGGTGCGTTATCAAACAATATAAACAGGGTGATGATAAACAGTATATTTACGGTTCAAGTCATAATAATCATCGCCTTGCAGTATATTTGTTACCGTCTAATCTACATCGTTATTCCCGCCAAAATAACATACGTCACAACACCTCATATAAATCCATATAAGTTCACACATCAAATCACATAAACTCATAATCACACAAATAATGGTTTCTTCCATGCAGAGTGCAATGTATTATTATTATGCTTGTTTTGTTGTATTTTCTTCCATGTTTTCTTTATGCTTGTTTCATCAGTTTTTATGTAATCTAGCCATGAGACATGCATAATGGTTTATCCAAGTAAGATCAGTATGCAAATAGAATAAGGCTATTTGTTCACTTGTTTTATTATTATTTTTTTGTATGAATAAAGTGTTAATTAAGGCATGTGCGTTCTACACTTCTGATGTTCAAACCATCTAAATCTATTATACTCCATCTTTTTTTATTATAGGTGTTACCACAATACTCTCTTTAATATTGTCATTTATAATCGTATATTGCCTAGTTTTTACATTCAACGCAACATCTTCATCTCTATTACACTTACTTTATTCTCGTGTTGATTTTCTAACAAACAACTAAAAATATGTAAATTATGCATTTTGCTCTTAATCATAACATTACTATTGTTTAGGAGTAAGTTACTTTGAAGATTAAAGTTATCTCTTTTAACAAAGGAAACTATAACAAAAATAACTAAAACTTCAAACTAAAGGGTTAATCATAAGTAACTACTTCTGTTGTAACTTTTCGTCGCTCTCTATGTCATATAAGTTATCATCTAAGAATATTTGATCATTAAATATGTAAATCTTGAACAATATAAAAATAAAGTATTCATTATAATCACTACAACAAATAATACATTCTCTGACGAAGATTTCACCACCGTTTTAAAAAGCCTCGTTGGTGAAAAATTAAAGTGTCAGCGCCATGGTTGTAATTCCCAACTTTGGTAAAAAATTAAACTTCCCCACAGTTGTAATTCCCAACTTTGGTGAAAACTTAAACTGGACAGTTCAAGTGTCGGCGCCAGCAAATTTATGATTTATTTATCATTAAAGAAGAACCTTTCATTTTTATTTTATTTTTAAGTTCAAACCAAACCATTAATGCTCACGATTGAATTTTGCAACCGTGGTGAAATGGTAGGCTATATTTTTTTTAAAATTGTTAAAAACCTGGCTCATTGGAAAAATGTTTTGATGTTATTCAAAAAAAAAAGGAATTACTTGTTTCTTCAGTTTTCTCTTACGAATACCACATTCAGCTCTTACGAAAAAAATATTATGGTCCTAACAAAATTTATCATCTCCAATAATGACTATGGAACTAAACACTGAACTTGAAAACATCACATCATCTCCATATCTTTACCATCGTATCTTCTTCAACTGGTTCTTTAACAAACGAGACCAAACCCTCACATCTTCTCCACCTTGTTTGATGCAAGGAAATTCAAATAAGGAACACGAACGATACTTGCATGAAGAAATGAAGATACTAAAATGTTTTCGGTACGTATAATATCTTCACCATGTATGTAAGAGTTTTATTGTTGGGATTTTTGAGATATGTTAGGTTTGATGTGGTTGTTATTAAGAGCCTAAACCCTAAAGTTTTATCTATTGTTGTTGTTGTTGTTTTGAAACTCGTTATATTACACGCTCTCTGTTATGATACTTTTGTTGTTTTGAAGTCGAGATTGAAGTTTATGTGTTGTTGTTATTGTTAAGATTGGTTTTATCTTGTTGTTTTGTTTAGATAAGTAAAATGTTTATTGTTGTTGTTGTTATTGAGATTGAAGCAAACATCATCCATTACACCAATTCACTCTAACATACCAACATCTTTTCCACTTTGCTATATATTTAGTTTTCTTGGAAAGGTTTTTGAATCACTTGGAGTAATTATAAATGTTTTTATAATTGTGTGCTTAGAAACATGGCCAGATTAGGGCCCGTGCAACCTACCCTGTTTCACGGTATCTAGGGGTGGCAAAACGGGCCAGACCCGCCGGGTCATCCCGTTTGACCCGACATTTTGAGCGGGCTAGGCTAAGGTTTTCGGCTCGGTATCTTTAGTTGGCCTGTCCTGTAACACCCCAATTCTACCCGATAAATTATTCGGTAATTATAACAAAAATCAGAGTTACTCAAAAACTTTATCAACAATTGAGATGTCACATTTCATCATTCAAATCATTTACGACATACATGCCTTCATCACAGATACATAGCACGTATAATTAAAATGGACATTTATAACATTTAATTTAATCCTCAAAATCACTTCATTAAACAAAATTATTTAATCTCGCTGCGGAATCACAAACTTCACAAAATTTCAATTTAATCTTAGTATCTTCGCAATATAGCTTTAAGCTACAATTCAACAATAAACATCATTAAAATTCAGCAAGTAATAAATAATTAAAACACGCGTTTATCCCCCGAGTGCTACGTATAAGAGCGACCACCGACTCGATCACAGCGTCTAAATCTTCATCAAAGTTATCACGTGCACGTTACCAGTATAAAGGTAACAGTGAAACAAAAAAAGGTGAGATATCAAACAATATAAACAGGGTGATGATAAACAGTATATTTACGGTTCAGTCATAATAATCATCACCTTGCAGTATATTTGTTACCGTCTAATCTACTTCGTTATTCCCGCCAAAATAACATACGTCACAATACCTCATATAAATCCATATAAGTTCACACAACAAATCACATAAACTCATAATCACACAAATAATGGTTTCTTCCATGCAGAGTGCTATGTATTATTATTATGCTTGTTTTGTTGTATTTTCTTCCATGTTTTCTTTATGCTTGTTTCATAAGTTTTTATGTAATCTAGCCATGAGTCATGCATAATGGTTTATCCTAGTAAGATCAGTATGCAACTAGAATAAGGCTATTTGTTCACTTGTTTTATTATTATTTTTTTGTATGATTAAAGTGTTAATTAAGGCATGTGCGTTCTACACTTCAGATGTTCAAACCATCTAAATCTATCATACTCCATCTTTTTTTATTATAGGTGTTACCACAATACTCTCTTTAATATTGTAATTTATAATCGTATATTGCCTAGTCTTTACATTCAACGCAACATCTTCATCTCTATTACACTTACTTTATTCTCGTGTTGATTTTCTAAAAACAACTGAAAATATGTAAATTATGCATTTTGCTCTTAATCGTAACATTACTATTGTTTAGAAGTAAGTTACTTTGAAGATTAAAGTTATCTCTTTTAACAAAGGAAACTATAACAAATATAACTAAAACTTCAAACTAAAGGGTTAATCATAAGTAACTACTTCTGTTGTAACTCTTTGTCGCTCTTTATGTCATATAAGTTATCATCTAAGAATATTTGATCATTAAATATGTAAATCTTGAACAATATAAAAATTAAGTATTCATTATAATCACTACAACAAATAATACATTCTCTGACGAAGATTTCACCACCGTTTTAAAAAGCCTCGTTGGTGAAAAATTAAAGTGTCAGCGCCATGGTTGTAATTCCCAACTTTGGTAAAAAATTAAAATTCCCTAGAGTTATAATTCCTAACTTTGGTGAAAACTTAAACTGGATAGTTCAAGTGTAGGCGCCAGCAAATTTATGATTTATTTATCATTAAAGAAGAACCTTTCATTTTTATTTTATTTTTAAGTTAAAACCAAACCATTAATGCTCACGATTGAATTTTGCAACCGTGGTGAAATGGTAGGCTATATTTTTTTTAAAATTGTTAAAAATATGGCTCATTGGAAAAATGTTTTGATGTTATTCAAAAAAAAAAGGAATTACTTGTTTCTTCAGTTTTCTCTTACGAATACCACATTCAGCTCTTACGAATAAAATATTATGGTCCTAACAAAATTTATCATCTCCAATAATGACTATGGCACTAAACACTGAACTTGAAAACATCACATCATCTCCATATCTTTACCATCGTATCTTCTTCAACTGGTTCTTTAACAAACGAGACCAAACCCTCTCATCTTCTCCACCTTGTTTGAAGCAAGGAAATTCAAATAAGGAACATGAACGATACTTGCATGAAAAAATGAAGATACTAAAATGTTTTCGGTACGTATAATATTTTCACCATGTATGTAAGAGTTTTATTGTTGGGATTTTTGAGATATGTTAGGTTTGATGTGGTTGTTATTAAGAGCCTAAACCCTAAAGTTTTATCTATTGTTGTTGTTGTTGTTGTTGTTGTTTTGAAACTCGTTATATTACACGCTCTCTTTTATGATATTTTTGTTGTTTTGAAGTTGAGATTGAAGTTTATGTGTTGTTGTTATTGTTAAGATTGGTTTTATCTTGTTGTTTTGTTTAGATAAGTAAAATGTTTATTGTTGTTGTTGTTACTGAGATTAAAGCAAACATCATCCATTACACTAATTCACTCTAACATACCAACATCTTTTCCACTTTGCTATATATTTAGTTTTCTTGGAAAGGTTTTTGAATCACTTGGAGTAATTATAAATGTTTTTATAATTGTGTGCTTAGAAACATGGCCAGATTAGGGCCCGTGCAACCTACCCTGTTTCACGGTATCTAGGGGTGGCAAAACGGGCCAGACCCGACGGGTCATCCCGTTTGACCCGACATTTTGAGCGGGCTAGGCTAAGGTTTTCGGCTCGGTATCTTTAGTTCGCCTGTCCTGTAACACCCCAATTCTACCCGATAAATTATTCGGTAATTATAACAAAAATCAGAGTTACTCAAAAACTTTATCAATAATTGAGATGTCATATTTCATCATTCAAATCATTTACCACATACATGCCTTCATCACAGATACATAGCACGTATAATTAAAATGGACAATTATAACATTTAATTTAATCCTCAAAATCACTTCATTAAACAAAATTATTTAATCTCGCTGCGGAATCACAAACTTCACAAAATTTCAATTTAATCATAGTATCTTCGCAATATAGCTTTAAGCTACAATTCAACAATAAACATCATTAAAATACAGCAAGTAATAAATACTTAAAACACGCGTTTATCTCCCGAGTGCTACGTATCAGAGCGACCACCGACTCGACTCACAGCGTCTAAATCTTCATCAAAGCTATCACATGCACGTTACCAGTATAAAGGTAACAGTGAAACAAAAAAAAGGGTGAGATATCAAACAATATAAACAGGGTGATGATAAACAGTATATTTACGGTTCAAGTCATAATAATCATCACCTTGCAGTATATTCGTTACCGTCTAATCTACTTCGTTATTCCCGCCAAAATAACATACGTCACAATACCTCATATAAATCCATATAAGTTCACACATCAAATCACATAAACTCATAATCACACAAATAATGGTTTCTTCCATGCAGAGTGCTATGTATTATTATTATGCTTGTTTTGTTGTATTTTCTTCCATGTTTTCTTTATGCTTGTTTCATCAGTTTTTATGTAATCTAGCCATGAGTCATGCATAATGGTTTATCCTAGTAAGATCAGTATGCAACTAGAATAAGGCTATTTGTTCACTTGTTTTATTATTATTTTTTTGTATGAATAAAGTGTTAATTAAGGCATGTGTGTTCTACACTTCAGATGTTCAAACCATCTAAATCTATTATGCTCCATCTTTTTTTGTCATAGGTGTTACCACAATGCTCTCTTTAATATTCTCATTTATAATCGTATATTGCCTAGTCTTTACATTCAACGCAACATCTTCATCTCTATTACACTTACTTTATTCTCGTGTTGATTTTCTAACAAACAACTGAAAATATGTAAATTATGCATTTTGCTATTAATCATAACATTACTATTGTTTAGGAGTAAGATACTTTGAAGATTAAAGTTATCTCTTTTAACAAAGGAAACTATAACAAATATAACTAAAACTACAAACTAAAGGGTTAATCATAAGTAACTACTTCTGTTGTAACTCTTCGTCGCTCTCTTTGTCATATAAGTTATCATCTAAGAATACTTGATCATTAAATATGTTAATCTTGAACAATATAAAAATAAAGTATTCATTATAATCACTACAACAAATAATACATTCTCTGACGAAGATGTCACCACCGTTTTAAAAAGCCTTGTTGGTGAAAAATTAAAGTGTAAGCGCCATGGTTGTAATTCCCAACTTTGGTAAAAAATTAAAATTCCCTAGAGTTATAATTCCTAACTTTGGTGAAAACTTAAACTGGATAGTTCAAGTGTAGGCGCCAGCAAATTTATGATTTATTTATCATTAAAGAAGAACCTTTCATTTTTATTTTATTTTTAAGTTAAAACCAAACCATTAATGCTCACGATTGAATTTTGCAACCGTGGTGAAATGGTAGGCTATATTTTTTTTAAAATTGTTAAAAATCTGGCTCATTGGAAAAATGTTTTGATGTTATTCAAAAAAAAAAGGAATTACTTGTTTCTTCAGTTTTCTCTTACGAATACCACATTCAGCTCTTACGAATAAAATATTATGGCCCTAACAAAATTTATCATCTCCAATAATGACTATGGCACTAAACACTGAACTTGAAAACATCACATCATCTCCATATCTTTACCATCGTATCTTCTTCAACTGGTTCTTTAACAAACGAGACCAAACCCTCTCATCTTCTCCACCTTGTTTGAAGCAAGGAAATTCAAATAAGGAACATGAACGATACTTGCATGAAAAAATGAAGATACTAAAATGTTTTCGGTACGTATAATATTTTCACCATGTATGTAAGAGTTTTATTGTTGGGATTTTTGAGATATGTTAGGTTTGATGTGGTTGTTATTAAGAGCCTAAACCCTAAAGTTTTATCTATTGTTGTTGTTGTTGTTGTTGTTGTTTTGAAACTCGTTATATTACACGCTCTCTTTTATGATATTTTTGTTGTTTTGAAGTTGAGATTGAAGTTTATGTGTTGTTGTTATTGTTAAGATTGGTTTTATCTTGTTGTTTTGTTTAGATAAGTAAAATGTTTATTGTTGTTGTTGTTATTGAGATTGAAGCAAACATCATCCATTACACTAATTCACTCTAACATACCAACATCTTTTCCACTTTGCTATATATTTAGCTTTCTTGGAAAGGTTTTTGAATCACTTGGAGTAATTATAAATGTTTTTATAATTGTGTGTTTAGAAACATGGCCAGATTAGGGCCCGTGCAACCTACCCTGTTTCACGGTATCTAGGGGTGGCAAAACGGGCCAGACCCGCCGGGTCATCCCGTTTGACCCGACATTTTGAGCGGGCTAGGCTAAGGTTTTCGGCTCGGTATCTTTAGTTCGCCTGTCCTGTAACACCCCAATTCTACCCGATAAATTATTCGGTAATTATAACAAAAATCAGAGTTACTCAAAAACTTTATCAATAATTGAGATGTCATATTTCATCATTCAAATCATTTACCACATACATGCCTTCATCACAGATACATAGCACGTATAATTAAAATGGACAATTATAACATTTAATTTAATTCTCAAAATCACTTCATTAAACAAAATTATTTAATCTCGCTGCGGAATCACAAACTTCACAAAATTTCAATTTAATCATAGTATCTTCGCAATATAGCTTTAAGCTACAATTCAACAATAAACATCATTAAAATACAGCAAGTAATAAATACTTAAAACACGCGTTTATCTCCCGAGTGCTACGTATCAGAGCGACCACCGACTCGACTCACAGCGTCTAAATCTTCATCAAAGCTATCACATGCACGTTACCAGTATAAAGGTAACAGTGAAACAAAAAAAAGGGTGAGATATCAAACAATATAAACAGGGTGATGATAAACAGTATATTTACGGTTCAAGTCATAATAATCATCACCTTGCAGTATATTCGTTACCGTCTAATCTACTTCGTTATTCCCGCCAAAATAACATACGTCACAATACCTCATATAAATCCATATAAGTTCACACATCAAATCACATAAACTCATAATCACACAAATAATGGTTTCTTCCATGCAGAGTGCTATGTATTATTATTATGCTTGTTTTGTTGTATTTTCTTCCATGTTTTCTTTATGCTTGTTTCATCAGTTTTTATGTAATCTAGCCATGAGTCATGCATAATGGTTTATCCTAGTAAGATCAGTATGCAACTAGAATAAGGCTATTTGTTCACTTGTTTTATTATTATTTTTTTGTATGAATAAAGTGTTAATTAAGGCATGTGTGTTCTACACTTCAGATGTTCAAACCATCTAAATCTATTATGCTCCATCTTTTTTTGTCATAGGTGTTACCACAATGCTCTCTTTAATATTGTCATTTATAATCGTATATTGTCTAGTCTTTACATTCAACGCAACATCTTCATCTCTATTACACTTACTTTATTCTTGTGTTGATTTTCTAACAAACAACTGAAAATATGTAAATTATGCATTTTGCTATTAATCATAACATTACTATTGTTTAGGAGTAAGTTACTTTGAAGATTAAAGTTATCTCTTTTAACAAAGGAAACTATAACAAATATAACTAAAACTACAAACTAAAGGGTTAATCATAAGTAACTACTTCTGTTGTAACTCTTCGTCGCTCTCTTTGTCATATAAGTTATCATCTAAGAATACTTGATCATTAAATATGTTAATCTTGAACAATATAAAAATAAAGTATTCATTATAATCACTACAACAAATAATACATTCTCTGACGAAGATGTCACCACCGTTTTAAAAAGCCTTGTTGGTGAAAAATTAAAGTGTAAGCGCCATGGTTGTAAATCCCAACTTTGGTAAAAAATTAAACTTCCCCACAGCTGTAATTCCCAACTTTGGTGAAAAATTAAACTGGACAGTTCAAGTGTCGGCGCCAACAAATTTATGATTTATTTATCATTAAAGAAGAACCTTTCATTTTTATTTTATTTTTAAGTTAAAACCAAACCATTAATGCTCACGATTGAATTTTGCAACCGTGGTGAAATGGTAGGCTATATTTTTTTTAAAATTGTTAAAAATCTGGCTCATTGGAAAAATATTTTGATGTTATTCAAAAAATAAAGGAGTTACTTGTTTCTTCAGTTTTCTCTTACGAATACCACATTCAGCTCTTACGAATAAAATATTAGGGTCCTAACAAAATTTATCATCTCCAATAATGACTATGGCACTAAACACTGAACTTGAAAACATCACATCATCTCCATATCTTCACCATCGTATCTTATTCAACTGGTTCTTTAACAAACGAGACCAAACCCTCTCATCTTCTCCACCTTGTTTGAAGCAAGGAAATTCAAATAAGGAACATGAACGATACTTGCATGAAAAAATGAAGATACTAAAATGTTTTCGGTACGTATAATATTTTCACCATGTATGTAAGAGTTTTATTGTTGGGATTTTTGAGATATGTTAGGTTTGATGTGGTTGTTATTAAGAGCCTAAACCCTAAAGTTTTATCTATTGTTGTTGTTGTTGTTGTTGTTGTTTAGAAACTCATTTTATTACACGCTCTATTTTATGATATTTTTGTTGTTTTGAAGTTGAGATTGAAGTTTATGTGTTGTTGTTATTGTTGAGATTGGTTTTATCTTGTTGTTTTGTTTAGATAAGTAAAATGTTTATTGTTGTTGTTTTTATTGAGATTGAAGCAAAAATCATCCACTACACATATTCACTCTAACATACCAACATCTTTTACACTTTGTTATATATTTAGTTTTCTTGGAAAGGTTTTTGAATCACTTGGAGTAATTATAAATGTTTTTATAATTGTGTGTTTAA